>NW_027202795.1:0-154725 GCF_024711535.1 Dipodomys merriami | reverse complement strand
AGGTTGTCTGTGGCAAGCATTCCTCCATGGCCACCAATAACCTGTAAGAGCACCTTTTTCTTCAGAAACAGGGCTATGGGAATATGGCAAATTATAGAAAGCTCTAAGGAAAAGGTACTTCTGGGTGAGGTGCAAGTCCCTTGTTGCTAGTAAAGTTGGGAGATGGTAAGTTCCGTAAGTTTTCCTCTACCAGGCCTGAGGTTGGGGTAGGGTAGGGAGGGGTGGGATAGAGGTCTTTAAGCCAAGCTGGTCTCACTCATTAGAAAGTAAAACTGTCCCAGAGAGTGATCTATGACTAGAAGCAGGTTTTGTGTCCTTGCCCCAGGGAGATCAAAGTGCAAATAGCTTCCATTGTGGGAGTCCTAGGGAGTAAGTGTTGACTCCCCTAGGACTCTAGTCCTAGAACTGACCAGGTTGGATGACCCCAAATCTTCTAAGGTTGCTGGGTCAGAACTGAAGGCAGGCCTGGCCAAGGCACTCTCATTCCTCAGTGGGTTAAGGATTGAGGCCAAGCTGTGATGGAGGCACCACCCATCCTATCTACCAGTGTTTGACTAAGAACATTTTTGTTTTCTCTTAAGTACTCATTTATGAGTCTTTTCATGAGTCTTTTCTGGTGGCTTTGGCTTATTTCTTTACACTTTTGAAGAAGTAGTTCTTGGTTCATAATTAATGACTCATGCCTCACTCCTTAGAAAACTCCTGTTGATAATTTTACCAGTAGACCCCCATGTATTTTTCAGGCATGACTTTTGTTTTCTCCTAGCCAGAGCTCTGCATTCATTGCCACACAAGCTAATGTGGAGGTGATTCCTATAGATAGGTGATTTTTTGTCCAATTGCTAAGTGTAGCATCTCCCTTATTCTCATGTACCTTAGTAATTGTATCAAATACTTAATAGAGTTCTTGACAAGTATGATAAACAAAGTTCAGAGGTGAAGATGCAGCTCAGTGGTAGAGTACATCCCTGGCAAACACATGACTCTCAGTTCAGTCCCCAGCACCAAAAGGAGGAAAGGCAACAAATGTTAGGCTCAGGAGAGGATACATTAGGACTCATAGAAAAGCAGCACCCAGATTGGCAATGAGGAGTTGTGAAATGAGGGAACATTGGTAGAATATTTGTAGGGGGGAAGAAGAAAGCCCCTTGATGTGTGTACCCTTTTAGAAAGCAGAGGTAGAAACAGGGAATTAACCTCTGGTAGTCAGCCTAGGCCGTGGAAGGAAGAAGCCATGACATTTATGTTACTCTAATGGGACCAGAGTGTATAGTGGCACCACCATACCAGGCCATGGCCTGACAAGAACAGACATTCTTGCATTGGAGAGGTGTCTTTTGACCACTTTGGCCATGTTAATGATATTTCCTTATGCTGTTTCCTTTTTCCTTCCAACTTGTCGTACCTATAGCAGATCCTGTCCAGGAGACCCATTCTCTCTAATCTTATTCTCTAAAAGTCTCCTAGTTTAAGGAGGCTGCAATGTTTGGTAAGAAATGTATGCATTATCCTGCCCATGTAATTGTAGCCCCCCTGTACAGTATGTTCTCAAATAAAATAAAATACAATTAAAAAAAAAGTCTCCTAGTTTATAGCTACACATATCCTAGACCAAAAAAGTAGGGGGTAGATACTCTGTCAGACATAGATTGAAACTGAAAGGTATCTTTAAAGTAGACTTTGACAAGGTTCTGGTATTGACAGTCTTGTGTTGATATGTGCTGTGATTGCAACCAGCTTCTGGTCTAATTCTGAGATGACAGTGGGAGAGAAATGGTGATAGGACATCATGGACCACTATGGTTTCAAACCCTTCACAGGTACATCTCCATTCATGGATGTGCTATCAGCCAACATACAGATGTCTGTTAAAGGGGTGATGGCTGGGAAAAGGAAATTTATTGGCCACAGATGAGACCAGCCTTTGGACAAGTGGTTGCATTTCAGTGTGAGGCAAAGAGTGCCTACCTATACAGAGATATTTTTCAGGAAGCAAGATGATTCACTCACATCTTCTTATCCACAAAATAATCTGAGAATAACTCTGGAATCCCAGAGGTGAGAGTCATGTGCTTTGCGTTTCTACACGACTGCTTTGCTTCATGGCTCTTTATGCTCTTCTGAAACCTCCTTCTGAGCTGGCCCACAATGTGCCCAGGAGGCAGGAATCAAAGGGGACTTGGAAGCTTGGCTGCTAATCACTCTGGTCACACTGACTTGGGGCTGTAGGCATGTGCTGGGCATCTGCTCTATTCTAATGGTATGGGCTCCAGTGGGAGCTTTGGTTCTTACCAGGAGAAGGTAACAGTGCCTCTGTTTTTGAGCCATCTCCCAGGTCAGGATGTCTTTATCTGCAAAGGCTTGAGCTTTGCCATATCTCTCATCATGACAGGTTTCTTTCTTTTTCTTTCTTTCTTTCTTTCTTTCTTTCTTTCTTTCTTTCTTTTTCTTTCTTTCTTTCTTTCTTTCTTTCTTTCTTTCTTTCTTTCTTTCTTTCTTTCTTTCTTTCTTTCTTTCTTTCTTTCTTTCTTTCTTTCTTTTTTCCTTCCTTCTTTCTTTTTCTTTATTTTGTTGGTCATGGGACTTGAACTCTAGGCCTAGGGGCTGTCTCTCTGTTCTTCAGCTCAAGTATAGCTCTCTATCACTTGAGCCACAGTGCCACTTCCAGTTTTCTGGTGGTTTCTTGGAGATAAGTGTCTCAAGGCCTATCCTTCCCAAGCTGGTTTTTTACTGGCATACTCAGATCTCTGCCTCCTGAGTAGCTAGGTTTATAGTCAAGGGCCACTGGCGCCCAGTTTGACAGGTTAATTATTTGCTAAACATAACAATGGCTGCATTCTGTCCTGGGAAAAGTTTCCCTATCATCCTACAACACTGATGGTCTTAGTGTTGTGGCAGAGCACACAGCAAGGGGGCTTTCTATGTATGCATATTGACTAATACCTGAAAAGGCAGCTTGCAAAGGCCAAGGAGATTGTTGTTGAAGAGATTGTTGTTCAAAAGCCCCTAGTGCTAGGAAGGCTCTGGAAATGCATACATCTCAACTTGCACTGGGCATTTCCAAATTTTAAGTTCTAGTGTTGTTTCTTTTCCTTTGTACACAGCTTGAGTAGGTTGTTCCAGACAAGGAAAGCTACCTACAGAAGGTCTGTGTGCTAGCTACACTCATACAGAACAAGCAGTTCAGGGCTTGATTTTTGGTACACTTTTAGACTGCAATCTCTTCACTGGTGAGGTTTTTTAATGTTTCCAAGATCATTTTAAATGATTTTTTGCCCTCTCACCATATCACATAGGTTTCTATCCTAAGCTAAATCAGCAACAACAATAACAAAAACAACAGACTGGACTCACTTGTAAAGTAGTTAAAAGTGCCACCTGCTGTTCAAACTGCAGAAATACCCATTTCTTGTAACCTTCAGAGAAACAAAGGCTTTCTTTTTATTATTATGATTATTATTGTGAAAATACCATACAGAGGGGTCTTTAAAATGCTTATAGTAGTCTGTACCCAAAGTGGTCCTTATCATTGGAACTTATGGTGACTTCCCGGTGATAAAAGAAGTCCTGAGTGCCCTGAAAACAGCCACTGCCAATGACAGCAGGTCTATCTCAGTGCACCCGGCAGCATCTTCTATTGTGGCCTGGACTTAATTTACTTCATAGACCATCTCACAGATGATAGAAAGAGAAAAGGCACCAAGATGGCAGATGCAATCAGGTTTGCAGAGCCAATGTGTTTGCATCGGGGTTGGGGTTAGTTTTCCAAGTACTAGAACTGAAGATCACAGCCCTGCATAGGCTTCAATGTCAGTCATTTAAGTCAGTTGACTCAATTAACTCATCTGCTCTTTCTATGAGTCTGACATTAATGACTGCTTATCAGAGGCCAACAACTGAAACCCAGCAAGTGCTCGGCATGTTGGCTAAGAGTGCTGTATAGATAATGTACAGCTGCATGGTACTTGTGCTGTACACTTCTCCTATGCTTCCCCGAATTCTAAATATTTCTAGTAGAGAGGAAAAAAGCTGAATCAGCTAATGAACACATCTTACATCTGTTGGGTTGTTTTAATAGTATTATGGTTTGATTGGACTCAAAGCCTCATACATGCTAGGCATGCATTCTACCACACCTCCTGCCCCCATCTTGCTTTAAGTATTTTAAGTAATTTTTGGGCTTTGCTCTTCCCTCACATACACCTCCCACAGAGCTGGGATTTCAGGAATGAACCACCTAGCCAGAATAATTTGTTGAGATAAGGTCTGCTTGCTAAAACTTTGCCTAGACTAGCCTTGGATCTCAGTCCCCCCCCATCTCTGTTATTCCCCAAAATAACATACCTATGGTTTGAAATATTATAATCCCATTATTATTCTGAGTTCTCAGATGTGGTGCTAGAAGGCATTGCCTTCTTACTTGACTTGAAATTATAAACCTTCATCAGTGGACATAATTCTGCTCTAGACTATCAGAACCTCATATCAAAGTGTAGACACTGCTCATTGTTAAATCATAGTTCAGGATATGTTGCATGTCTTTAAGCCTCACTTTTTACACACACACACACACACACACACACACACACACACATATGCACACACATACACACAAACACACACACATACCATTGTCTTCAGTGGTGACTTTGTACATCTTCTGTGAGACCACCTGAGTCCTCTCTTATGTATCTTAGAGCTTTTCTTACCAATCTTGCTGCTCTCCAGTCTTCTCCCTCCTCAGGTGTCCAGTCTCTGCCCTTGACAGTGGCTGAGGCTTGTAGTACTGGGATTAGAGAAAGAGAAAAGATAGATACAGATATTTAAGTAGAAACCTCATCTCATGCACTTTTAGGTGATTTTAGATGATTGTTTTCATCAGATCCTCACTCCTATTACTTCTCCCAGCCTCCCTATGCCATGTCCTTCTCCTAGATCCCACAGAAGGCTCAGCTGATATTATAGGAAACTGAAACATTGTGCTTCTGTGAAACCTGCATTGCTGCTGCTTTGAGTAAACGTATTTTTATCAGCGATAATTTTGCTTAATGGAATATGGGAGAATCAGAAAAAACTACTTATTTAAAGCAGTTTCACTTAACCTTTCTCTTACTCAGTTTATTTAAATTAACTTTATATGCCTATGAGGGACATTACACAAAACAATCTTTCTATGTATTGTATTTTTGCTTGTTTCTGTGGTATCATGACTCAAATTCCTTAAACTTTTTGAGGCAAAGATCTTCATTGTGGCAAATATTCAGAATGGAAGGAAAGGGAAGTGATAATGGAGATCAATTAACATCTTACATCATCCACTGTCCAGGGCTGCTATTTCCACTATTGGAATTGATGATACCCAGTTTGCAGATTCATTGTCATGAAATGGCCCTTACATCATTGATAAAACTGAGTATCTTGGGTTCCCTTTATAGCATTGGACTTTTGATGTCTGCATACTATGTGTCTGAAGGACCCAAGAGCAAGCTTATCTCCACAGAAGTGAGGTCTCCTCTCATGATAGAGTGAGATAATGTGCGGACTTTCCAAAGGAAGAGGCTATTATTCAGCACTCCTATATTACAGGATTTGGAGAGAGAACAAAACAAACCCGTAAACTCGCCCTAGAACTTGACCTCTTCCTACTCATTCCTTTCTTCAGATAATAAAGCTGAGTAAGCTGAGGAAGGAAGCACACTACCTCCTAATTCAAATTTTGTTGCCTGGTTTCCCCAGACAATTCCTACACCCTTCCATGAGGGTTTGACCTAATATCTGATCTTGTCAAGTGTCTTCTCAGAAGGAATTCTATTGAATAATAATGTCTTCAAAAACTAACTTTGTGGAAAATCTTTCCTTCCCTTCCATATCTAAGACAGCCTTTAACTCAGTTCACAGATAATCCAGTGGGAACAAATACAAATTGAGTATGCTGCATTGTACACCTATTAATGTTTATGGGCTTTAATATTAAGTTTTAAAAGATAAGTATAAAAACCAGGAGCCTGCTGGTTCATGCCTGTAATCCTAGCTACTCAGGGGGCTGAAATCTGAGGATTGCAGTTTGAAGCCAGCTGAGACAAGAAAGTCCATGAGACTCTTATCTCCAATAAACTACTAAGAAAAAGCTGGAAGTGGTGTTGGGATTTAGTTGGTAGAACACTAGCCTTGAGCACAAAGAGGCTCAGAGACAGTGCACAGGCCCTATGTCAAGTCCAATGGCTAGCAAACACAACCGCATGTATACTTAACAAAACTGTACACATTTCCTCTTTAGGTCCATCATGATCTCCTACCACTAGCCACACTGCCGCTGGATTTTTGTAGTTCATGATCATACAGCTTTGTGGACTGGAGAGGTCTCTCCTGACAGGTCATTTCTACAAAGATTTGGTGGGTGGCTGTGTTTTAACAAACTGAGTTTCTGTTCAACTCATGTTTACAAATGAGTTTACACATCATCATTGCACCCTTCCTCTGAGCAGGGCTGCTGATGAATTTAGCATGGACCTCTGAAATAGAGACATAATTTCATTTGACATTATTATCATTCCAGGCAAAAATTGAAATTCCAGTTATAAAACAATGTATCAATCCTATTGAAATCCTGGTATTGATTTTCCTCAAAGACTTTGAAACCAGAATTTTTTTTAATCTTGAAAATGTAGTACAGAGGGGTTACAATTACACGAGCAAGGTAATGAGTACATTTCTTTTTTTGGGGGGTGGGGAGTCCGGTCATGGGCCTGAACTCTGGGCCTGGTCGCTGTCCCTCAGCTCTTCACCTCAAGGCTAGCGCTCAACCACTTGAGCCACAGCACCACTTCCAGCTTTTTATTTCTGCTTCTGTGGTGCTGAGGAATCAAACCCAGGGCCTCATGCATGCAAGGCAATCTCTGTACCACTGAGCCACCTTCCCAGCCCAAATGAGTACATTTCTTATCAAGCATTGTTCCCTCCTCCTTTGTTTCCCCTTACCATCCCTTCCCATCTCCCTCCCCATACCATGCCAGAGTTGAAAATTCATTTTTGACATAACGTCTTGTACATCTCATTGTTGCAATGGGTCCACCTGTATCCCTGTTTAAACAATTTGTTTTTTCCCTTCCCCTCCACAAATTATAGCAACATCAAATACAGTGAAAACAGGGATTATACTGAGGAGGAGGGACATAAAAAACCACAAAACAATCATCTTATAAATATGTTTAAAACAATAGCAAGAAAGAAAAAATATGAGTCCTTATCTTGGGATTCATTTCACCTAACATCAACTCCTCTGAACATTTCTGCTTGTCTCAGACATATACTAGTCATTGTAAATAAGGGAAACCATGGGACCTGTGTTTCTTTGGGCTTGAGATGAGAATTTTTTATGTATGTACAAATATATCATGGGAGAAGCATGGAATCATGGACAGTTTTTTTATTCTTATGTTTTCATGTACCACAGCTTTATTGTTAAACTCCATTGTGAGCTTTCGAATAATGCCTTGGGCCATCTCATTTAGAAACCTTAGATATTAGTGTGGCTTATTCTTTTAAAGGATCAATTCTTGCATAATGCAAAACATTACTTACCTTGGGGGCAATTGGCAAGGCTGAGATGAGGTTGGCCTCACCTAATGGACTACACCTCACACCAGTTGCTGGAATCTGCATCTGCAAGCCCTGTTCTCCTGTGTTCCTTACAAACCTCCCAACCTCCCTCCTTACAATATAATCTAGCTGGAAGCAGTGACTCACATCTGTAATTCTAGCTACTCAAAAGTCTGAGATACATCCAGAGGATTTGTGTTAATACCAGATCAATTAGAAAAGTCTGTTAAAATTGAGCCTCCAATGATTAGTACAAACAGGACTGAAAGTGTGATTCAAGTATTCAAGTGCCAGCCAACTAAGCAGAAGACCCTGAATTCAACTGCAGGACTTGCACAGGGGTGGGGGGGGGAAGGGAGGGGGAGGGGAGATGCAGCACTATATTCCATCTTGATAGTATTCAGAGGATGAGGAACTAGTAGGAAGTGCCTCAATAGCTGTTGTCAGTCAAGCTCTGGCTTAGAACTCTGTATATGAAAAGTTTTAGTTATTCTTCAAAGGTCAGGCTCAAACTACCTATAAAGAGTCACTTTATATGTATGTAGGTATAAGTTTATGCTTTGATCTACTCTGTGAAATCAGAACAAGAGACTACCTCTGAAAACAGAATCAGCTGTATGGTGGGGAGGAAGAAGCAGATTCCCTATATAGTATAGCATCAACCTCCCTGGAACTACAAAGCCTATAAAACAAACTCCAGCACAGCATTGGTTGTGTTTTATGGCAAGTTCTTGTTCCCTGCAAAGGCCTCCCTCTCCCATGTCTGCTTTGCTCTCCAATTTCCTGTGGCAGTAGCATCCAACAACACATAATGGGATACAGGCATTGAGATGCTTGCTGATCTTTATTTCCAACCTTATGTCTTAAATTAGCTTATCTCCATGTCCATAAGTTAATTTAGTCCAGTTTATAAGACCTTAGAAAATACGTGTTTCCAATTCAATGTGTAAAGTCTCCTTGCAGGGGCAGGTTATATCGCTTAGTCAATAACCCTTCAGTCAGTACCAGACAATCTTAGTGCCAAGTTCACTCTGAATTTTCCCTTTTCTTGGATACAAGAACTCCCTAAAGTCAGTATGATCCTTGGGTCTTCAAAGAGAGAAAGTTGGAAATGCTATATGCAATAGTCAGAGTGGCCAAGAGCCACTGTAAATATGAAAGCCCTTCTGGCTATGTCACCTACAACTGGTGGTAGCAGCGACACCTGTGTAATATCCAGGCTGTAGGTAAGCCTTTACAACCTGCAGCAGGTAGATCCACAATCTACCTTTTCTGGGAGGAGGCTTTTTAAGAAATCTTAATTTTTATGATTTGCATAGTTTCTGCTTGGCAACTTCCAATCTAGAATAGATTTTTGTCATCTGCTCACATATGCAATGTTTTTACTTGTTCCCTGTGTACTTTTTTAACTTTAGAAACTTAGTGAATACTTTCATCCAGTTTAAGAAGCCTAATTTTGTAGCAGTAAAAGGCCCAGCCATTGGACTAGGAGCATCCACATGGCCTCTTTGTAATGTGGTTTGGACCAAGGAAAAGGCTTGGTTCCAAACACCTTGTACCCCCGTAGGACAGAATCCAGATGGCTGCTCTACTGATATCTTTCCCAAGGATATGAGAGGCACATCTGTGAGCACCTTGGTTAAAAACTTATTTTAGACAATGTCCTAAGAACCTGTGCTTTGGGTGTTGTTTCACTCAGGGTATCTTGTGTGTTCTCTGGGGACATTTCATCAAACCCACTTGGTTCATGTAGTGCTGTAATACTTCCCAGGAGAAGGCCTTTCCTCCCATGAGGAGCCTCCAGATTTACCTAAATCACACTGATACCCAGTTTTCAATCAAGAATTTTCTTTTACTTCACTTTAAAAGCTGCCCTTTTAAAGTGGCAGTGGGAGGCCATGCACTAGTGGCTCACACACTAGCCTTTTGGGAGGCTGATACCAGAATTGCAGTTTGAAGCCATTGTAGGCAGAGAAACCCAAGAGATTCTTATTTCAATTAGCCTGGAAAAAGCCACTAGGGATCAGTGGCTGGAATGGTAGAGTGCCAGCTTTGAACAAAAAAGAGCTAGGTTAAGAGCCATAGGCCCTGAGTTCAAGTCCTATTATACACAATATCCCCCGCACCCGTACCCACACACCTTCCCCAACAAACACACAAAAGCAATTAGGGAGCAAACTTGCACAAATACAAGAAGCAGGGAGAGGGGTTCAGTATAATTTTGTGGTTCATTTTTTCACTATTTAAATTGGTCCATTCATGATGAGAGATTGTGTTTGTGTTTTCTCAATTACATATACCTTGTTCCTTAGTTCTAGAGACAGACTGAGAGTGTTGGCAGAGAGGAGAATCCACAAAGATTGAATTCTGTTGAAGAGAGGGACTGGATGTCAGATTGGATAGGGGACAAGTGCAACTCCTCCAGCTCCACCACTGAGTGTCCCATAGTTTGACCTGGCCAATTGGCATGATGCTGTCTTTGTACCCATCAGTGTGGGGAGTGCAGGAAGACAATTGTGTCATGCAAAATGACTGTAGCTGAGGGAGTTGCGGAAGGAACTGACAGCCCACAGCTGAAGTAACAGGATCTCCCTTTGGGGTTCACAGCTAAGTTTACTTCCTCATGTAGAAATATCCAGTATCCAAGGGTATCACTTCCTTGGGGAGCCTACAATGAGGGGAGATAGTACAATTTCAGGCAATCTTGGGAGCAATTAGAGTACAATGAAGAAGAAAATGTGTGTCTCCTCTCTGAAATTCCAGAGGGTAAGAGTAACTGAGGAGAGGAAGCTGTCAGTCACTGCTGAGTTGGTAGGGTTGAGAAGGAAGGCACATTGGAGCTGGGAGTCACATGTGTAATCCTAACTATTTAAGATGCTGAGATTTGGATGATCATTATTCAGGACCAGCCCAAGCCAAAAACTGGGTGACATCTCCTCTTAAGCTATCAATTAATATCAACTTCACTACAACAGGAAGCTTAAAATAGGTGAGTCCAGGCCCAGGCATGTACCTGGATAGGAAGCAAGACCATAACTAAAAAATGACCAGCACAAAATAGGAATATAGCTCACCTACCTAGCAAGTACAATACTCTGAGTTCTAACACGAGTACCATGAACAAGGTTAAGCATGGTGACCTCGGTGCCCCAGTGTGATTCACTGAGATGGCTGCAGCATCTGTTGCTCTGTAGGCTCCTGCCAAAGAGGAACAGTCCATCGACATCCCTCAATCTATGCTTACCAAGACAGCAAATGCTGAGCAGAACCCCTCACAATGGCCAAGGATGGAGGTTTAGTTGGAACTTTGGCCCCTCAAAGGAGAGGAGAGCAACGATCTGCAGGACCAGATGGACTCCTGAGTGAGAGAAGGGCAGAAGGAGGCAATGTTGAGGTTGGTACGGGGTTTGTGTTTAATGACTACTATGGCTTCAGTGGAAATGTTCTGACTTTGATTAACATGTTTTATGACATGTGAATCAAGGGAGAGCTAGGGCAGTGAGGGAAACACACTTGTGTAAATTTTCCATAGGTTGAAACTTACTCTAAAGTCTAAGTTGTTTTTGAAAACTGAAATGTGGAGAAGTTGATAAAAGAGCACAGCTGCCCAGTACTGGCACTGTTCTCTGTAGATTTACCTGCCCTATCCATCCCTCTACTGGTGGGTACTTGTCCCCAGGGTGCCTCATACCCCATCCCAGTGTGCTGCTCAATCCAGAACAGCTGCTGTTGGGCAGGGAGGATCAGGAAGCCCTGATGCACTCATGTGCCAACAGTGCCTCCTTCCCTTGGAGGCACAACACAATCCAGAGCTCTGCAGCACCCTATCATTGCTATGAATTGGAGTCTCCAACATTTGGGCTTTGCCTGCATTATTCCCCCACACCTCCAGACCAGCCTTTTGGGGACTTCTGAGACCTGGAGGATAAGAAAGGGAAGCCTGGAGGCAGCATCTCTTCCCATTGGAGCACTGAGTTTGCCACAAGGACCTAACAGGCTGAGAATCTTGGGAATGAAAAATGCAGGGTGGCTAAACTTTGATACTCTCTGCTAACATGTCAGGCATTTACTGACATTTATATTCTAGCCCTCTGTGTCCACCAAACCATGGCCATTTGGGGTGTGTGTGTATGTCTGATAAGTCAGAAAGTGATTGCTAGCAAACAAGAATGACCAGTGCTAATGGGTTCATATGGTTGACTGTACTGGCCCTTTATGAGAGATCTCTGGTAGATCTGAATGTGATGTTGCAGTTGACAATTCTTTCCATCAACCCATCCCTCTATTTATCATTCAATTCACATCCTATTCCCTACTTTTCCAGCTCTCTGACCAGCAGTCCAGGTTAACACTCAGTACTGTTCAGCCCCAATACTTTGACATCAAGTAGATGACCAGTGCAGTCCCATTTGGGGTTATTTTCCTCTTCTTGTCACTATAGGATGATACTGTAAGGAAGTGGCCAGTCCCCTCCTTGGCTTGCATACCCACACTGTCTGACCACAACAAATCAATTTCTATAAGCTCATAAGTTCTTAGTAAGTATGAAGGTGTCTTCTCAGAAATTGCATTCCACGTTTTAGGCTCCTGTCTTTCTTCACCTGTAGCCTAGCATACCTTCCTTGGGCAGAATACTGAGTTTTTCTGAAACTTTGCCAGCAATTTGAGAAGAGTAAGGGTTGGACTCAGGTCTCAGCCTCCTACTTTCCTGATATCCAGGAGTCCCACACGTACAAGAGAGTATTCTGCCCTCACCTGGGATGTCCATGTTTAGCACATGATGGTATCGCATCAGGTCCCATAGTGGTCCACCTGGCATTGAAATGCTTTTTTGTCCATTTTACTATGCTGTGTCCACCTATCCCTACCTGATTAAGGGTAGATCTTTAAGCTCATTGTGAGTTATTACTGAAGAAGCTGACTTGCTAGCAATTAAATGCTAATTCTACCACTAAAGAATCCTTATTTCCAGGAAAATGTTAAGATCATTGTAAACAATAATCTGGGGGAATGTGTGGAGGTGCAATGGTATGGGAGGATGAGAGTCAACTAGAGGAAAGACTAAGTAAATATGGATAGGTAAACACCATCTAACCAAATGGCATTTTGGAAGTGGAATCTTTGTAATGAATGTTGACAGTGGTAGAATTCTTGATGGTTCATTGTGTTTGGAAAGATAAAAATTAGTTTGAAGTCTCTGCAACATAAGCACGTGCAACTTAATATTATCAGTGTACACAACAAGTGCATGAGTACGTGAAGTTGTACACATACACACACATACACAAAGTTGGAATTGAAGAGATGTTATTAGTACAGACCTGGGACTAAAGGACCTGTGCTACAAGCAGCACAAGGTGACCTATACTATGACAGCTCTTGCTCATATTGTATGCTCACCGTAAGCCATACTTCCAGCCCTTCTTTTGCGATTATTTTGAAGGTGGGATCTCAAGACTTTTCTGCTTAGACTGGTCTCAGAGCCACCATCCTCCAGATTTAAGCCTACCTATTAGCTAAGATCACAGGTATGAGCCACCAATCCTGGCCCACTGCTTGTGTGTTTAAGTGGAAAATGGTTAACAGGGGGCTGGGAAGGTGGTTCAGTGGTAGAGTGCTTGCCTTGCATGCATGAGGCCCTGGGTTCGATTCCCCAGCACCACATAAGCAAAAAGAAAAAAAGCCAGAAGTGGCGCTGTGGCTCAAATGGTAGAGCACTAGCCTTGAGCTGAAGAGCTGAGGGACAGCGCCCAGGCCCAGAGTTCAGGCCCTACAACCGGACCAAAAAAAAAAAGAAAGAAAGAAAAGAAAAGAAAAGAAAATGGTTAACAGCCTTGAATCAGTCATGTCATTCACACTCTTGGCAAAATTCAGGAACTCCTTTTATTGTCTTGCACATCCAGTCATTTGGAAAAGTGAAAAGCACAAGTCAGGAAAGACTCCCTAGTAACAAACAGATGTGTATGGAGCTAGCTGGGAAGATGGACCACCATGACAGTGTGCTGGCTAGAGACAGATGGCTCCAGTTAGACCAGATGGAGAGAACCAGATAAGGGCATGAATAGAATGTAATGGAAGAGAACGATGTTAGAGCTATTGGCTGACTTTCAAAGGGCAGAAAACAAAAAGAAGTAATGAGACTAGGCATGGTGGTACATGCCTATGATCTGCATACAAAGGTAGCTTAGCCCAAAGTCCTACTTAGATTAGACCCTATCTCAAAAAAGAGAAGTTACTGAGAGAACAGAGTGGAACCACTATCACTGAGTTATCTGGACCTGAACATATTGGCATATACTATTGAGAATATACTTCTATTGGCTAGCAGGACTAGGCTGTGGCTTCCCTACTATATGTTGAGAAAGAAAATGATGTTCTAAGATGGGAAAATTCAGTGGTCCTAGAGCCCTTCTCCTTTATCCACTCTCACTTGTCTGCCTTGAAGAACTGACTTAATATAAAGAACAAGGTTTAGTGAGATTTCTGATAAATGTTTACTTATAGTAGATCCTTTTCCCCCAAGGACAGGCTGCTTAGTCAACCTGTGTATTAGCAGAACATTCCACACTCTTCAGATGCTTATGATCTGTCCAAGACTGTGCTCAAATGCCAGCCTCACTTAGGGTGATGTTCAGAACCTTGCAAGGCTGTCTGCTGAGGAACAGGTCCCCTGCCACTGTGTTCATCCTTCTTGCCTCTCTTGAAGGGTGGTGAGTCAGCCATACCTGTGCCCTCCAGCATTAGTTCGTGTGCTATGTGCACTGCGTGGAAGTAAAAAAGCAGTGGAAACTGTAGTGTCCTGTGGGCAATTTTCATGAAGATTTCATCTCTTGAGAAGGGAGACTCTACCCACTGCTTGTTTACCTGAAGCCCAGAAGCTCTGGGTCTGGTTTTCAGCACTGCCAGGGAAACACAGAAGGAAGTCATCATTTCGACCCATTCTCCCCTCCTCACCCTGCATGAGCATCTGGGAGCCTGTTGTTGGAATGGTAAATCCAGACACTTTCCTCTGAAACCAAAATGAAAACCTGGGACAAAATTAAAGTCAGTGTAAAGTGAATAAGCATGTATCGATTTATACACTATTACATGTTGTAAAAACAAAAGAATGTTCACTTCCTTCATGCAGTCATTCGAAGTCATGTGTCAGACTCACTCAGCATGGCAATAATTTTGGGAACATCAAAGTCCTGGCTGCTTTGTCTCTTATAGTTATATCCACATGGTGAAATGTGATATCCAGCAGTAATAGCTCAGCCATTAGAACATGGGCTCTGTCTCAGGAACAAATCACTTTTTGTAACTCAGAGAGGAAAAGAAACCCCAGACAGCCATTCTATGCCTGGCTCACTTCCATAAGATTAACAATTACTTGGCCTTATTTATGGCTCATTTTCTTGCATATGAAGAGTTCACACATGGGAGCTGACTTTAGAGGACAGAGTGCAGATAAAGGAAGTTAAAACAATAACCTCAAACACAAAGTAGACCTTTTCTAGTTCACATTTTTGGAGTCCATATGATTCTGAATGAGGTTATGTCTTTCTCATAATAGCTCAACCCATCTGCCCATTGGATCATGACTCTACACAATTCATAATTAGTGTCTACTAGCACATGTGCCACAGGATCTGGGGTTTGTGAGTAACCATCCTCATTGTTGACATTGGGGGATGAGGCTCCCTCTGTCTGTTTGCATCATGTTTCACATCTCAACACTCTCCTTCCTTTCAGGCCAATGAAATGATGCTCAGTGGTTGGAAGCTGACCTCACAGGAGACTTGTGGCAAAGGCCTGGTCTCCCAGGTTTCTGGCCAGGGAAGTCATGGTTCTAGTCATGGAGCTTGCCTCCTGTAATACAGTTGCTCATGTAGTTGTTTCTTTTACATGTTAGTTTTTTAAAAAATAAAATATTGGGTTGGGAAGGTGGCCTAGTGGTAGAGTGCTTGCCTAGCATGCATGAAGCCCTGAGTTTGATTCTTCAGTAACCACATATCCAGAAAAAGCTGGAAGTGTTGCAGTGGCTCAAGTGTTAGTATGCTAGATTTAAGCAAAAAATGCTTAGGGACAGTGCACAGGCACTGAGTTCAGGCCCCAGGAATTGCAAAAGTGAACAAATTGTCGATCAGCTTTTACCACTTCAGGCCATAAAAAAGGGTAACAAGGCTCAGGACTGTTGCTACAAGAGTTCATGTCTTCCCACAAACAGAGGGATAAGGCTCCTGTCTCTCACTTTCCAGTACCCAGAAAACCCTAAAATGGTGAATGGATCAATAAAATGTGGTATACATGTATGAGGTTACATATATATATATATATATATGTATGAGGTTACATACATACATATATATATGTATGTATGTATGAGGTTACATACATGTATACCACATTTTATATACATATATGTATATATAGATATAAATATATATACATATATGTGTGTATATGTACATATATACATATATATAAATGTATGTATGAACACACACACACACACACACACACACACACACACACAAACAAACAGAGAGAAATCCCACTCATCTGTCAGAGAGCATGATAGACTACCATTTGTAATAATGTGGAAAGACTGGGAAAGAATTATATTATGGGAAGTAATCCAGACCCAGAGAACACAAGCTGCATGGTTTCCCTTATTTGTGGCTGCTAGAATGTTCCAATAAACCCAAAAGCAAATACATTCAGTTGTATGCTAATAGTTACAGATGAATTAACTGAAGTATAGTAGACTCTATGAAGAGCAGAAATAGTGTGGTATTTTTTCCTCTAAATGAATGTTTAATGGTCTGCCAAGAAAACAAAAACTCTCAAAGTTTGTCTGGCAATCCATTCACTTGTTAATAACTTAGTAATTAAGGATGCTCTCACCAGAGTGGGCAAGAGTAAACGTAGTAGTCACACACATTTTAGTGACTAAAATTCCAAAGCTTACTGACATCACAAATAAATGTATCATGTTTAAAATTTTAATCTATTTCTATTTCCTGACTTGCCACACCAAGAACTATTGTCTTACAAGGGAATATGAAAATAAAAACATCCATTTGTGGAAATGAACATGAGATTAGTTGTTCTTTCTTAGAAGTTTGTCTCAATGAAAACAAAGAATTAAACTTAAATGCTGAGGAAAATAAATGTTATTACTTCATTATACCATAAAAGAATGTAAACTGTGAGCAAGGTAAATATGACAGGCAAAAATAAGGCAAATAATAGAGTTTCAGTGAAGTAAATTTCTTTTTTCTCATTGCTATCTAAAACTCTCCATCTCTGTGTTCTTCTAGTACACAGCTGAGAATCTTGCAGACCTCTTAAGGACCAGAGCAGAATGGACAATCTCCACACAGGCCAGATGAACACAGTGAGTTGACAAGTACCCAAGGAGTGGGTGTTTCAATATGGGAAACTGTTGGAATAATTATTGTTTCCTCATAATCCAGACAAATGTTCACGCCAAGGTCCAAAAATGTCGAAGTCAGGCTTATAAAGGCCACAGGTGAAAAAGAAATAATCTAACATGAAAGTTAAATGTTTCAAACAGGAATGTGGTAATGCATGACTGTAATCCTAGAACTCCGGAATGTGAGGCAGGAGGATCTTCACTTTTAGTCCAGCTAGGCAATAAAGTCAGGTCCTGCCTTAGGAAGCTCAGGTTTCCTACTATCACTTGCCAAAGAATAACTACTTGCACTAGAAGCACCATCTGAAATTTCCATGGCACCCTCTCCATCTTCACATTCATTGCCTTTACTGGTTTCTTCTCTGTCACTGTCCATTTTCTAGTCAATCAACTGCAGTTCATCTCCCTTGGCTCTATCTTCTTTCTGTACACAAATTGTTCCTGCCAATAGTGCCAATCCCATTGTTTCTCTGTATTTTAAACAGTGTCCTATCTTCATCTGATTGATCATTTTCACTGGATCTCCATGGTATACTTGTGAGCTCAATTACTAGATGTGGTTGTTTCTTTGGTCTTGGAGATAATTCAATATTTCAATAATTCAATATTTCAGATGTCCTGAAATCCCTCTCCAAACTTGAGCCATGCTTCAGAGAGGGAAGCATCAGCTGTGCCCACTCTCCTAAGACTTGTTCTTCTGACCTGTGGTGGACTCTTTTGGAAAGGATGGGTACTCTATGTCCCACTTCCCTTTCCACTTGGATCTGCTGGTGCCATCACCAGAGACATAGTATCAGCCTATGATAATAGACTTGTTTTGAGAGAATAAGACAAAAACCAATAAAGGAATCACAATGAAAGTATATGGTGTTCAGTGTGAAAATAGAAAATTCATAGTGAAGCAAAACTTATGCAGGTCAAACCTCCATTTTCAGAGGCCATGAAGGTCAAGCCATCATACTAGTTCTTCATGTCTGTGTGTAACATATATCCTCATGCTCTTCTGTGGTCATGTAGATCATACTGACCACCAGGAGTCACTGGAAGTACAGGACACATTGGTGCAGGGGTGGAGGGGTTCTCCTGGAGGCCTTTTTTGGCACTGACAGGCCAGCGATGAGGGCAAGAAGGAGGCAGCAGTAGTTGCAGGGATTACTGCCAATTATTAGATATTAAATTATGTCTCCATTTAATGATGTGTCCCAGTTGAACAATTAATAAAGCATTAATTAATAATTACTCAATATCCCATTATTGTTTATCATATATGTACATATACACATATATATTTACATATTTTATAGAATGAGACAGATGTCTTATATAATTAAATTATGCATCATGTGTCACTACCTATTATTCGATATTTAATTATGTCTCCATGTAATTTTTATTCTGGTAATGCTTAATAAAATATTAATAAAACTTAATACACTTCCTATAATTGTTGCATCTAATTTAATCTAGAATGATTCACTAATTCAACCCTTTATCATTTATTGTAGTGACAATTATTCCACTTATGACATTTATTACATTTATGACATCCTATTACATAGCATATAGATTTGCATCCAAATTATACATCCTACCTGACACTGAGCACTTTCAAAGAAAAAGAAAACATGTCATGCTTAGCTTCTCACTCCAAGATTATACTTTTGGCAGTGCTGGGATCTAAATTCAGGGCCTAGAAGTTCATGAATGGGTGATAGTAAGCACAGCAGCCAATTCAGCTCCTAGCCAGTTTCCAGGCCCTGAAATAGAGCCCCATCTGTTGACTCAATATTGTGCTTAGTGTAGCTATTCATTAAATTTTTTGTTTCATTCATCTATTTGCCATTTATTTTATTGACTGTTATTACACATGGAATATTTATTACATTTATTACAGAGGATATAGATTTGCCTATGTATGAAACTTCACATCTGACATCCAGGACTTTCACAGAAAAGGAAAACATGTGTCACCATGGGCTTCTTACTCCACGATTCAATTTTTGTGAGTGCTGGCATCTGAACTCACAGCCTACAAGGCCCAATTCATGAATGGGTGAGTGTCAGCATGCCAGCCTGGTGCATATTGAGCCCACAAGTAGTTTCCATCACCTGAGATCGAGCCCCAGGGTTTGAAAAATAAGAACAGATTAACATGTAGATGGTAGTGCACAAATAAATATAGATCTTTATAGAGTGCCAGAGATGTCTATACAATATTCAGTTATATATGCTATATTCCTACCAATTCTTGGGTACTTATTATGCCTCCATGTAATTAATATTGTTTTCATCCTTATTGAATTATTAATTAAATCAACCACTGTCCCAAAATAATTGCATCCATGTAATTAATAGTATTCTTTTAGTGTGCCAAAAATATTCATTAAACTCCATTGGCCTCCTAAAATCACTCTAACCTTGACATTCATAACCTTCCATCAGTATTCCTATGAATAGGAACGAGACTTTTAGGATCTCCCACCATTGGTAAGGGTCAGGACCGGGCTTCCCACCCAGGGCCTATGTTGCCATGTTGGCCTATGGCTTCCCTGATAGCCCGCCAGCCTTCAGCAATGCTAGGTTACCAACACTTTTCAACTGTGTCATTCAGACCCAGGAAGGTCACCTTGCAAAGAAAACAAATGTAAAACTTGCAGCCATATGCAAGTTGCCGAGTTTTTTTTTTCTAGTGTTTTATTTTTTTCCTGTCAGCCTTTGGGGCCCAGGAACCCAGGTTTGGCTGTGGGTCCAGTGGCTGCACCCTAGCCTAGAGTGATTGAAGCTGAGGCAGAGTTGCTGCGACCTGAGTTCAAGCCCTGTGCTTGACAAAATAAAAATGCATACATATATACATACATACATATATGCATACATACATACATTAAAAATATCTAAAATATTTTTTGAGGCTCCTTGGCTTGGAATTCATGCCATTTTTTTCTGCCAGGCCTGGGATTTGAACTCAGGGTCTGGGTAAATCTGCAGCATTGTGGGGGAAGGGGGAGGTCATCATGCTGGAAGACAAGAAAATCAGGCCTGTCTCCAGAGCCTGAATTCAAGTCCTAGCACTCGTATACATTTTAAATACATGATTTATATTTACATACACATGTTTACTGCATATTGCAGTTAGTGTAGTTATTCATTTTATTTTGTTTTATTTATTATATATTTTAGTGAGTATGATTACACATATAATATTTTTTACATCCTATTACATCGGACATAAATTTGCCTGTGTATTAGACATCATTCCTGAGACCCCGGATTTTCACCAATTAGGAAAACAAGTGGGACAATTGGCTTCTTCCATCAGGATTAAGTTTTTGGCAGTTCTGTGGTTTGAACTCTGGGCCTAGAAGGCCCACTTTATGAATGGGTCAATATTAGCACACCAGTCTGATGCAAGTGAAGTTATCGGGCAACATTGAGGACCTGAGATCAAGCCCTAGGAGTGGCCACTATATAAACACATAGATGTGTAGATTTCAGTGTATGTGTGTATTTACGTATGTATATGCATCCATAAATGTATGCAGAGACAGATAGACATTTATGTAGATTCTAGTGTATAACTCTATATAAAGTGATGTCTATATTTTACTTTTATATATTCTACTACTACCAATTATTTGGTCTAAAATTATGCTTCCATTAATTAATCACAGTACAAGACTTAATAAATATTAAATTAATCAATGACCTGTATTTATTGCATACAAACTTATAGAATGACTAGCTAATCAGTAATTCAATTAGTACATTTCAAACATCCTATTAGTGTTCCTATACATGGAACAATTTTCCTAGGATCTTCAGCAGTGTGTAGGTGCAAGTCCCAGAATCCAACTCAGGGCCTAGGTGTGTGAGTTGAGCTTCACTAACAGCCCACCAGCCTTCAGCCATGCAAGGTCACGTTCAATTTTCAAGCCAAGTCATTGAGACCCAGGATGGTCACAGTGCAAAGGAAACAAGGTAAAACAGTTATGTAAAACCTCCTGGTTTTTTCCTCCTAAATTTGTGTTGGTTTGATTTTTTTTTACCAGTGCTGGGAGTTGAACTTGGGTCCTAGGATCCCTGGATCATCTGTGGGTGTAAAAGCTGCACCCCAGCCTAGAGTAATCATGGTTTAAGGCACAATAAAATGCTTCCTTGAGCAAAAAGAGCTCAGGGAAAATGTCTAGGTTCACAGTTCAAGCCTCAAGACCTGCAACACAAAAAAAGAGCCAGTAACTCCATGTGTCTGTGTATGAATGCATGTATTTCTATTGGTGAACATCCAGATTCTCTATGAAGAAAAGCACCCAGCTAGGAAATTTGCTTTGAATAGAATGATTTCATAGCACAGAGAGAGCTTTCAAAACAGTGCATGTGCCGGGGCTCCCCTCACTGTTCCCAGTGTAGCCTGAATGTTTCTGTGCACCCCAGGCTGCTGGAGGAAGTCTGCCTCATTGTTGGAACAGGCAGACAAAAAGCCTCACTCCTGTACAGCTTTGTAACAATTCATCTGGGGGCAATTGGTGAGGATGAATGTGGGTGGGCTCTGAAGTCCAGGAGAAAAAGGTCTCTTTGTACCCCAAGGTCTTTCTCTCCCCAGTGCTGTGTTTTGACAGGAAGCTTTCATTTGTGCCACCTCCCATGGCAGGCCTGGGTGATGTCTCTGAGCTCTTCAGCTCAAGCTCTACCACTTGAGCTACAGCACTCCTTCAGGCTTTCTGGTGGTTCACTGGAGATAACCATCTCAAGGAATTTCCTGCCCAGGCTGGTTTGGAATGTGTTCCTCAGCTCTCTGCCTCCTGAGTAGCTAGGATGACAGGCACGAGTCAGCAGTGCTGGCTTCCACTTCAAGTTGCTAAGTGGTGAGTAGGAGATAATAGTCTCATGGGACCTTTTGTGTCCAGGATAGTTTTGAACCCAGATCCTCAGATCTCAGCTTCCTGAGTAGGCAGGATGACAGACCCCAGCTACAGATACCTAGGGTCCTTGGCTCTACATGATAGGGCACTAGCCATGAGCCCAATAGGGAAGGGTCAGTGCCTAGACCCTGAGTTCAACATTCACAACCGAGAAAAATAATCCAGGAGAAAACTCATTAGAGTTCAATACATACATAATTTTGGCCCTGACATGGGGACATATTTGAGCCTCAACTTTCTCATGTGCACAATCATCTTACTTGTGGAGCTCTTACAAGGACCAGATGAAAGAATGCACCCCATGAAGGACTCAGCACAAAACACATCATGAAAGTCTCATCACATAGCTGTATCCCATAAGCTGTCATTAGAATTAGGGTGTTTTCATCAGTATCACCATTCTTTCAGAAACATGTCACAAACTGCACAAAGTTCACATCTAATGGTTTAAAGTGGTGGGGATTTTTGTGTGGGGGGGAGTTAGCCATGGGGATTGCACTCAAAGTTGGGGCTACTGTCCTAAGATCTTTAGCTCAAGGCTAGAGCTCTAACACTTTGAGCCACAGCTCAGAGTTTCTCAGACTTCCTGCCAGGGCTGGGTTTTAAACCCACCAGTGTCAGATCTCAGACCCCGGGTATCTTAGATGACAGGAGTGAATGAGCCAGTAGCATCTGGTTCCATGGAGCTGGGTTGCAGTGGTTTATCTCTGGCTAAGTCAGGTTAGATGGCAGCTCTCAACACCAGACTGCCAGCTTGCTCTGTGGTGAGGTATTTGCAGTCCTATCCTTATATCATTGTGCTCAGAACATTCTTTTCTTTGGTGCCAGTCTTGGGTCTTGAGTAAGTGTCTAGACACAGTCCCTAAGCTTTTATGCTCAAAGCTAGTGCTCAACTGCTTGAGCGACAGCACGACTTCTGAATTTTTCTGTGCATGTGGTAGTGAGGAATAGAAACCAGGGCTTTGTATGTACTAGGGAGCACTCTACCACTGAGCCCCAGGAGTGACAAGTGTATAAACAAATAAATGTGTAGATTGGTAGATAGATAGATAGATAGATAGATAGATAGATAGATAGATAGATAGATAGATAGATAGATAGATAGATAGATGTATATGTATAAAACAAGAGTGATGCCTGTATATTATGAAATTGCATATATGATATTACTACTAACTATTGGCAACTAAATTATTCCTTCCTTTTTTAAGTATCATGATTGAATATATAATAAAGTAGTAATTGAAAATTAGTTAATGTAGTATAATTGTGTATAATCTTATAATATGAAAATCATACACTAACTTCTAATTTAATTGTTGCTTTTATAACATTCCATTTGTACGGATGTATCATCGGAATGTATTTCTTTGAACCTCCCACCATTCATTAGTGGCAGTCCTGGGATTTGACCTCCAGGCCTAGGTTGCCAGTTTTGGCTATGGCTTCCCTAATAGCCCGCCAAACATCAGCAATGCAAGGTCATGTGCACTTTCTGGGCCTTGTCATTTAGACCCAGGATGGTCACAACACAAAGGAAAAAAATTAGTAAAACCACCTCCTTGAACTTCTCAGTTTTATCCTTCTCCTTATTTTTTTTTTTTTTTTGCCAGCCTCAGATTTGAACTTGGGTCCTAGGATCCCAGGGTCAGCTGTGGCAGAGGTGCCAAGACCTAAGTGCTTGGCCAAAAAAATAAAATAAAATAAAATAAATAAATAAATAAATAAATAATAAGGCCCTGGCTTGGAATTTACACCATTTTTCTGGCAGGCCTGGGATTTTCACTCAGGGCCTGGGTAACTCTGTGGCATTGTCCTTGAAGATAAGAAATTCAAATCAGGTCCCAGGGCCTGAATTCAAGCCTCAGCACTGGAAAAAATAATATTCATATGTGAGATCTATTTACATACATGGGTTTACTGCGTATGACATTTACTACCCTTATTTATTTAGTATTGTTACACATATAACACTTCATTTATTACATCATATCACCTAGATTATATTTGCATATGGATTATACATTATACTGAGACCCAGGACTTTGACACAAAAGGAAAAAAAATGTGTCAAAGTTGGCTTCTTACTCCACAAATAAATATTTGGCCATGCTGGGATTTCAACTCATGGCCTACAATGCCCAATCCATAAATGGGGTCACAGTCTTAGCACACCAGCCTCCAGAAAACAGAGCTGCCAGGAAATTCTGAAGACCTTTGATCAAGCCACAGTAGTGCCCAATATATACATTAATAGATATGTATATGTATATATGTGTGTGTGTATATGTATGTATATAGATATAGATATATACTGAGAGAGAGGGAATGTGATGATATTAAATTATATATATAATTATCGATTATTAGTTATTACATTATGCCACCATTTAATGAAGTATCATGGTTGAATACTTATATACACATTACTTAAAAATTAGTCAAAATCCTTCAATTAGGGGAATCATACCATGGTGCTAGAATGGAAGATATAAATCCAATAATATTTGTGTGGCATTCTAAAATAGAATCATGAATTAACTGCAAATTTAATTATTACTTTTATAATATTTCATTAGCATTCACACGAATAAGAATGAGTTTGTCAGGATCTCCCTCCATTTGTGGGTGGCAATCCTAGCAATCGAACTCCAGGGTTGTTTACATCGTATGCAAACCATTGGAATGACACGGTGAAGATTTCAGATTATCATGGTTAAAAAAGAACAAGAAAAGAAAGCTAGGTGTCAGTGGCTTCTGCCTGTAATCCTAGCTCCTCAGGAGGCTGAGATGTAGAGAATGCCAACTTGAATTCAGCCAGGGCAGGAAAGTAGGCGACACTTATTTCTAAGAGATCACAGGGAAAAAAAAAACATGAGTGGGATCGTGACTCAAGTTGCAGAGTAACTGCCCTTGAGCAAAAGGAACTCAGGGACAGGGCCTAGGTTCATAGTTCAACCCCAGACCTGCCCCCTGTCCAAAAAAAGGCAGCAGTAACTCCATGTCTCTGTGTATGGATGGATGATGGGCATTCAGCAGGTTGTCCATGCTCAGCCCACCCAACTTGGGCAAGCTGGGACAAGCCCTCAGAGTTCCTAGGCTGTAGGAATGGTCGAAGGTTCTGGATCTATATTCTCTATCCTTCTGTAGTATGTGAGCCTAGAACTGTGGGGTCTGGTGGCTCTCATTCATTCATCATTGCTCATTGCCGAGTCACAGACTGGTCCCAAATCTCGGCAAAGATATGAAATAGTCAGCGATTTCTATGCCAAATGGGGTAAGCCAATAAATCCCACCCTCATAACTCCTGTTACAATTCAGCCTTGGGCTGCGAATGTGGCTTAGCGGTAGAGTGCTTACCTAGCACGCACAAAGCTCTGGGTTCGATTTCTCAGTACCACAGAAACAAAGAAAGACAAAAGTGGCACTGGGGCTAGCCTTGAGCAAAAGAAGCTCAGGAGCATGCCCAGACCCTGAGTTCAAGCCTGATGACAGGCAAAAAAAAAAAAAAAAAAAAAAAAGTGAGCCTGGTGAGACATATTCTTCTGGGACCCAAGTGGTAGAGTGCTAGCCTTGAATGAAAAAAAACTGAGGGACAGAGCCCAGGACCTGAGTTCAAGCCCTAGTACCAAGATGCACCCACACACACAGGAAGGTGTTAATGATGAGCTGAGTCAGAACTGGGGGAAGTCCTGAGGCATAGTCATAGTAAACTCTCAAGCCAGATCATGTGGTTTCTCCCTAAGTCTTTCTTGGGCTGAGGGGTCTGGGCCAAGGCAGTAAGTTCCAGGGAACCCGCCCCTCCATCCATGCATGGGGCCACAGGACCAAGGAAAAGAACACTTCAAATGCTCCTTTGTAGTTGGCCCATGATTGCAGACCTTCATTTGCCCCCAAACACTGGTGAGGAAAGAAGGGCTCTGAGTCCTGGGACTCCAGGTTGCTGCTAGAAGTAGCAGCTAGCTGGCTGTGGATTTGTAAGCACACAAGTCTTTCATGAGCCCAACTCAATATCCCCTCCCCCGAGGTGTGCCTGACAGATTTGCACTCTTGTGATCCCTGCATGAGCAGGCATTACCTGCCGTGCCATCTTGCAGCTTTTGCCCCTCCTGGCCCAGATCTCAGCCTCCTGAATAGCTAAAAAATGAGAGCTTGAGCTATCACTATCCTTCTTGGCAAAAGACAGAGTACCTCTCTACCAGCCTAGCACCCATCTACAGTTATCACTCCTAATCCACCCCTACTCCTCCAGGCTGCAAAGGAGTCATATCCTTCCCTGAGGTCAAAGAAATATGATCAGGTTTGAGCTTTATGCTCTCCACATAGTCAGGGGCTTCTGGGAGCTGAAGTGTACTGTAGTTCAAGTGGTAGAACACCAATCTTATGTAAACAAGCTAAAGGATACCACCTAGGCTCTGAGTTCAAGCCCCGGTAAATTCACACACACACACACACACACACAAAGCACACACAAAAACATCCTTAGTAGGTCCCAATGTCTTATACCAGCAATCCTAGCTACGTAAGAAGCTGAGCTCTTAGGATGGCAGCTTGAAGCCAGCCCAGGCAGGAAAGTCTGTGAGACTCTTCTCTCCACTAAACTACTAAAAAAGATGAAAGGTGAGCTGTGGTTCAAGTGGTAGAGTGTTAGCTTTGAGCAATGGAAGCTCAAGGACAGTGCCTAGGCCCTGAGTTCCAGCTCTAAGATTTTTTTAAGACACCCTTTGCCCCCACTCCACCCCCAATCAGGCCATAAATCCAGATTTTGGGCACCCTGGATCTCACTTCCACTCCTGCCACTTTCACAGCACTGCCACAAGTGGTCGGTGTGGGGCCAGCACTGGATTAAGAAGTGAACTTAGCATTACAAAGAATTCTAAGAGGGGGGACACAACCTGAAGAAAGCAACCAGGAACTGGGGCCTGCCCCAAACAGGCATTACTCAAAGTCTAACTGAGCAAGCACAGGAGGAAAGGAAAGAAGAAAAACTTAGGAAAACGGAATGGCAGGGACAACAATGCATCTCTCTATACTTTCTCTTAATATAAATGGGCTGAATTCGCCAATTAAAAGAAAACGAACTGAGGACTGGATCAGAAAACAAGACCCATCCATCTGTTGCCTTCAGGAGACCCACCTCTCAGCCAAACATACAAACAAACTCAGAGTGAAGGGGTGGAAAAGGATCTACCAATCAAACGCCCCCAGTAAGAAAGCAGGTGTAGCTATCCTGATATCTGACAAAATAAACTTTTCATTAAAATCAGTACAGAAAGACAAGGATGGACACTACATATTAATAAAGGGAACAATCCAAGAGGAGGATATAACCATCATCAACTTATATGCCCCAAATATTGGTGCAACCAGATATGTAAAACAAATGCTCTCAAACTTACAGAATAAAATAGATCCCAATACGATAATACTAGGAGACTTTAACACACCACTCTCACCAAAGGACAGGTCTACCAAACAGAGGATTGGCAAAGAAGCCACCGAATTAAGAGAGGCCATACTCCAAGCGGAATTAACTGACACCTACCAAGTATTTCACCCTAAAACAACACAGTACACATTCTTCTCAGCAGCTCACAGAACTTTCTCCAAAATAGACCATATCATAGTTCATGCAAGGAACTTTAAGCAAATACAAAGGGATCGACATAATCCCCTGTATCCTATCTGACCACAGTGGAATCAAGCTAGCTCTCAATAACAAAGCATACCGCAGAAATTTCTCCAATACATGGAAATTGAACAGCACACTCCTTTACAATGCCTGGATAACAGAAGAGATCAGAGAAGAAATAAAGCATTTCCTACAACTCAATGAAAATGAAAACACCTCACAAAGAAACTTGTGGGACACAGCAAAAGCAGTCCTGAGGGGCAAATTTATTGCCCTCAGTGCCCACATCAAGAGAATGGAGACCAACCAAGTAAATAATCTCATGTTGCAATTAAAACAGCTAGAAAAACAAGAAAAAATGGGACCTAAAGCTACTAGACGAAGCCAGATAACCAAATTAAAAGCAGAGATTAACCAATTAGAAAATCAGAAAACCATAACCAAAATAAACCAAACAAAAAGCTGGTTCTTTCAAAAAATAAACTAAATTGATGGCCCATTGGCTAGATTAATTAAAAAAAGAAGAGAGGAAACCCATATTAATAGGATTAGGGATGCCACGGGAAACATCACAACACGTACTCAAGATATCCAAATAATTCTAACAGACTACTTTCAAAAGCTATACTCTCTAAAGGAAGAAAATCGGGCAGAAATGGATGCATTTTTAGAGAAATACAAGTTGCCCAAACTGAGCAAAGAAGAAGTTAACCAATTAAATAAGCCAATATCCTATAATGAGATACAGGAAGCTATCAAAAGTCTTCCAACAAAAACAAGCCCAGGACCAGATGGATTCACAGCAGAATTCTATAAGACCTTTAAACAAGAACTAATACCCATACTCCTCAAGCTCTTCAGAGAAATAGAGAAGGAGGGAGCTATCCCAAACTCATTCTACGAAGCCAATATCACACTCATCCCCAAACCAGGCAAAGACCCAACCAAAAAGGAGAATTACAGGCCAATCTCCTTGATGAACACAGATGCAAAGATCCTTAACAAGATTCTAGCTAACAGAATCCAGAAACACATAAAAAAATAATTCACTATGACCAGGTAGGCTTCATCCCAGAGACACAGGGATGGTTTATCATACGTAAGTCAATAAATGTAATTCAACATATCAACAGAGCCAAGGTCAAGAATCACATGATTATCGCCACAGATGCAGAAAAGGCCTTTGACAAAATTCAACATACATTCATGCTAAAAGCTCTGGAGAAAATAGAAATAGAAGGAACACTTCTAAAAACAATAAAAGCCATTTATGACAGACTAATAGCCAATAGGGAAAAGCTTAATAGGGAAAAACTTAATAGGGAAAAGCTACAACCAATTCTCCTAAAATCAGGAACAAGGCAAGGATGCCCACTGTCTCCACTCCTCTTCAATATAGTCCTAGAACCCTTAGCCAGGGCAATAAGGCAAGAAAAAGACATTAAAGGGATCCACATAGGGAAAGAAGAAGTTAAACTATCCCTTTTTGCAGACGACATGATACTATACCTCCACGATCCCAAAAACTCCATCCCCAAACTCTTAGAAATCATAAATCACTTCGGCAAAATAGCAGGATACAAAATAAACCCACAAAAATCAGTTCCCTTCCCATACACTGATAATGTACAGGAAGAGAGGGAAATAAAGGGAGCAACCCCATTCACAATAACCTCCCAAAAAATAAAATATTTAGGAATTAACCTGACCAAAGATGTAAAAGAACTATTTAATGAGAACTATAAAAAGTTAAAGAAAGAAAGTGCAGAAGACACTAGGAAATGGAAAGACCTCCCATGCTCCTGGATAGGCCAACTTAATATAGTAAAGATGGTAATACTTCCAAAACTAATATACAAATTCAACGCAATTCCTATTAAAATCCCAATGACGTACATCACTGAAATACAGAAAACAGTCCAAAAATTCATATGGAACAACAAAAGACCTAGAATAGCCAAAACAATTCTAGGGCATAAAGACAATATGGGAGGGCTATCCATGCCGAACTTCAAACTCTACTACAGAGCTATAATAACAAAGATAGCATGGTACTGGCACAAAAACAGACCCAAAGACCAATGGAACAGAATAGAAGATCCAGAAATAAATCCACAGGCCTACAGCCAGCTGATATTCGACAAAGGAGCCAAAGACATACAATGGAAGAAACACAGCCTCTTCAACCGCTGGTGCTGGGAAAACTGGGCAGCCACATGCAGAAAACTAAAAGTGGACCCCAGCCTATCACCATGCACCAACATCAACTCAAAATGGATTAAAGACCTTAACATTAAACCTGAATCTCTGAAACTACTGCAGGACAGAGTAGGAGGGACACTTGAACTAATAGGCACAGGAAGGAACTTCCTGAACAGAGTCCCAGGGTCACAACAAGTTGGAGAGAGACTCGACAAATGGGACTACCTTAAAATAAAAAGCTTCTGCACAGATAAAGCTATCGCAACCAAGCTAGAAAGACAACCAACTAATTGGGAAAAAATATTTACCAGCAATATATCAGACAAGGGGTTAACATCCTGTATATAAAGGGAACTCAAGAAACGAATCCCTCCCAAACCTAACAAACCAATTACTAAATGGGCAAGGGAACTAAAGAGGGACTTCTCAAATGAAGAAATAAAAATGGCAAAGAAACACATGAGGAAATGTTCATCATCCCTGGTGGTGAAGGAAATGCAAATAAAGACAACCCTGAGATACCACCTTACCCCAGTCAGAATGTCCCACATCCACAAATCAGCCAACAACAAATGCTGGAGGGGATGTGGAGAACGAGGAACGCTATTACACTGCTGGTGGGAATGTACACTTATACAACCACTTTGGAAAGCAGTCTGGAGGGTCCTTAGAAAGCTAAAGATTGACCTCCCTTACGACCCAGTCATACCACTTCTAGGCATCTACCCTGAACAACAGGAACCAATATACAAGGACACGTGCACCTCCATGTTTATTGCAGCACTGTTCGCAATAGCTAGGATATGGAAACAACCTAGATGCCCCACCACAGATGAATGGATCCAAAAATTGTGGTATCTATACACAATGGAATATTATGCAGCCATTGGAAATGACAAAATAATGGCATTTGCAGGGAAATGGATGGAGCTAGAAGGAATCATGTTGAGCGAGGTAAGCCAAGAACGAAGAGACAAACAGTACATGGTCTCCCTGATAAGTGGATGCTAAATCCAAAATGTTAGGTGATATGACAAAACTAACAGGACTTAAGAAACAAATAACTCCCACTCAACTGGTTGAACCCCAACCAAATATCCCCATGCTGCTGATCACATATATGGTATATAACATGTGAGCACCGTTATATATTACAGACTGTGATAGACAATTTGCTCCAGGAAAGTTAGAATGAACTTGTGACTTTAAATGAGCATCATTATTCCACAATACTGTGAATTTCCGGAAATTATGTAATCACTTAATCACAATCAAAAAAAAAAAAAAAAAGAACCTCGGGGAAGGGAGGGAGGGAAGGGAAGGGATGGTAGGGGGAAAATAATAGAGGGGGTAACAATGTTCAAGAGGAAGTGTACTCATTACCTCACTCATGTAACTGTAACCCTCTGTATAGTATCTTTACAATAAAAAAATTTAAAAAAAAAAGGAGTGAACGTACAACAAGGGGGGCATAGCCAGGTCAAGGCTAATGACCCAGAACATTGAGGTATTGGCCATACTAGTCTCTCATGCCCCAGTTCCCTGGACCTAGAATCTAAATGTGTGCATCTGTATTCTGGGCATCTAGAATTCTCTAGAAGGACCTGAGCAGCCAAGCTGTGGGGAGGGGGAGGGGGAAATAGACTTTCCTGTGACAAGGTATGTTGACATTTCCTAGACACTGACAGATACTTCCAAGCCACCTTGGCCTCACCTCACATGTAGCCCCGGATCCTCCTTGCTTGGATGGCCTTCAGTCAGCTATCAAGCTCGAGTTGGCCAGAGCCACCGGAAAACTTCCATCCCCCACTCTACAGCCAGCGTGCAGGGAGGGACGTGCAGCCAGAGACCCAGCTGAGGAAATGGCAAGACATCGCATGACTGAGGCCTCCCAGAGGCAGGAGAGACCCTATGCTAGCTGGCCATGCTGATCCAGAATCCAGAATCCCCTGGAGGTGCCCAAAGATTTGGACAGGCCGGACTTGGGCCCCAAAGAAAAACTGGAATGCAGGCCTCTGGCAATTTAGGACTCATTGTAGACCCTGATAGCGGGCTAAAGGGCAAGGTCAGTGTGGAGGAGGGGCACCATCCAAGGTCAGAAAGAGGCAGACAGGCACCCAGGAAGGAGACAGAGAGAGACGAAGGAAAAATACACACACAAACACACACATAGCCCAAGGCCTCAGCAGTCCCTGAGCACCCTGAACATCCCACACCCAAGAAGATGGCACTACCATCCTCAGACCAAGTGTAGACAAAACTGAGGACATCTCACACATCTGGAATGGCTCATAACACATCTTGGTATTTCCTAAATGTACATACCACTATGCAGAAAACTCAGCTACATTATTTTTGGTTGTCAGTCATGGGGTTTGAACTCTGGGCCTGCACACAGTCCCTTAGCTCTTGAGCTGAAGGTGGGCGCTCTACCACTGAAGCCACAGTACCACTTCTGGCTTTCTAGTGGTTCACTGGAGATAAAGTCAAACACATTTTCCTGCCCAAGCTGGCTTTGAACCATGATCCTCAGATCTCAGCCTCCTGAGTAGCTGGGATGACAGTTGTGAGCCACGGGCAACGACCGGCTTCAGCCACCTTCTAATACCAAGGGAAAACCCAACTCATCAAGACATAAACCACATGTAACCCTACACTTCAGACTTTGTCACCAGCATCCAAAACCATGAATGGAGAGCATATAATTGACACTGCCATCCCACGCCTGCTCCCATTCACCCACTCCCTGCCTGCCACAGGCCACAACCTCTGGAGTTCTTGGTAAGGCACCACCCACCCTGTTACAGCTTCATACTGGAGCAAACCCAGGGAGGCCAGCATCTGGTCTCCCAACCATAGCAACCCCACTGCTTCAACATTTCTTGCAAGCAAGGAAGGGATGCCTTTCTTTCTTTCCTGTTTTTTTTTTTTGTTTTCTTTTATTTTTCTTCTTTCTTGGTTGAGGGGCTTGAACTCAGGGTTTGGATACTGTCCCTGAGGTCGATTTTTCTTCAAGGCCAGTACTCTACCACTTGAGCCACAGTGCCACTTCCAGTTGGATTGGAGATGAGCCTCTCATGGTACTTTCTTGCCTGGGTTGGGAAATGAGATCCTCTGGATCTCAGCCTCCCGAGTGGCCAGGATGACAGGTGTGGGAGAAGAGGGGTGAGCGACTGGCTTAAGGTGTCTAGTCCTTCAGAATTTCCACCTACTCCTCCTAGAAGCTACCACCTAGACACCCCTCTACCTCCCTCAGGGACAGCAAAGGAAGGCTCAGAATCTGGGTGGGGCCATGGGGATTAAAGGGCCCCCTCACATCACTAGCTCTCTCTAAGCTCCCATCTGCCTCCTCCTGATTGCCTGGTCTTCCAGGGCAGATCAGACCCACAAGGAGTTCTGGGGCCTGCCCTATATCCTCCTGCCCCACCCAACCGATACCTGAGGATTTCTAGGGCCACCTGCTCCATGTCCCGGTGGAAGACCTTGGGAGGGTTGCTGATAACCGGGCCCAGGGGTGCCCAGGGCAAAAGGAGTATCCATCTCCCCTCTGTCAAAGGAGACACAAAGCACAGATGGATCTACTGAGAGCTTCAGGGCATAGCCATCCACCTGTCACCAAGGTCCCTGAGAGAACTGTTTTATGGTGACAGCCCTGGGGCCTGACATTGGGGCCCAGCGATGTCCCCGACTTTCTTTGTCTCAAGGGGAGTGCTCTTTCACCTGAGCCGTGGTGCCACTTCCAGCTTTTTCTGTGTATGCAGGACCTTGGAATCCAACCTGTGCTTTCCTGCGTGCTAGGTGAGCCCTCTACTTCTAAGATACAAACCCGGCCCTGGATAGCTGTTCTTCTATGACCCCTTAGACCTATCTCGGGACAGTCTCACACATCTATACCAAGTCACACATCTATACCGAGTCTCTCACCAGCAGCCCTGGCTGGAAATGAGCATGCTCTGCTGTGTTGTCCATCATATTCAGCACTTTTGCTCTCTGTGCTTCCGGGCAGATCCTCCTTGTTAAGTGAGACCCCCTTTTCAAGTGCTGCCTCCAAGAAGACCATTCTGATCACCTTGGCAGAGCTGCCAGCCTTGTCAGGCTCTGCCTTCCAGCCAGTGTGGGTTGATAGTGCACGAAGGGAAAGGCGTGGATTCCATCACTGGATTTCTGAAGGCCCTGATACACCACCCAGGGACAGGTGTTGTATCACACTCCATGAGTGGGGGCTCGTGGCCAGGGCAATCTGTGGGCCATAAGATGGGGCCATTTCTACATGTGGGCTTGAGCTGAGGATCTGGGAGCTGTCTCTCTGAGTTTTATTGTTCAAGGCTGGTGCTCTACTACTTGAGCCACAGCTGCACTTCTAGCTTTTTGGTGGTTCCATGGAAAGTAGAGTCCCACGGGCTTTCCAGCTTATGGCTGGCTTCAAGCTGTGATCCTCAGATCTCAGCCTCCTGAGTAGCCAGATGACAGGCATGAGCCTGAGCCTCAGGTGATGGGCACCAAAGGCTTTTTGTTTTGCTCCTGTTTATCTCCTGTCAACTAGCAAGCCCAATTTAAAATAATCAGTTACAGGGGATCAAAACTCTCTCCTAGGTCAGTTAATCCAAGGAGATAAAGTGTCTTTGAAAAAGGCTAGTCTGAGTTGGCTTAGGGGTGTTTGTGTGTTCGTATGTGTTTGTATGTGTGTGTGTGTATGTGTGTGTGTGTGTGTGTAAAAGTGTCCAGAATACCTACCCTCATCTCTGCGGTGCCTCATCCTCCTAGTAGGGAGTGCATCCAGGATCCTGACCCCAAGGAAGGGGGGGGCAGGGTACCTAAGGTCACATCCAGGGGGATGATCGGAATTCTGTCCTGCAGCCTAAGCCTGGACAGATAAAGGAGAAAAGGAGAGGTTTAGGGGAACAACAAGGGGAGCCCCTTACCTTTGGCTACAAGTACCAGCAGAAGACTGTATCCATCTTTCTTCATAGTCAGATAAAAGGTGTACTCTGTTCATTTATTTTATGATTGTGTTAGTCCTAGGACTTGGATTCAAGGCCTGCGTGTTATCCCTGAGCTTCTTTTGTTCAAGGCTGAGGCTCTACCACTTGAGACACAGCACATCTGGATTATGTGTGGGTTTGGAGAGGGAGGTGGTTTATGGGAGATAAGAATCTCATGGACTTTCTTGCCCGGGCTGCTCTGAGTCACAACCATCAGACCTCAGCCTCCCAAAGAGCCAGGATGATGGGTCGGAGCCATGAGCTCCTGACTGCCACCATCCATTTATAATCCCTTAGGCCCAGGGCCGGGCCACCCACACTACACCTCCTTTGTGGGAGTAGGAAGCAGACATGAGTGGGTTTGATACTTCAACAGCCTACCTATCTTTGAGCATTGTTCTGGGTCAGTCTGATGGAGGCTTTATCCTTATCCACAGCAATGACTTGGCTCTGTCACAAGAACAAATGTCCCCTGGAAGGTGTCAGGTCTGGGGTATTTCCTCTGAACCCCTCCCCCCTAACCAAAATGACACTCTCCAGCAAAGGGTAGTACACACAGAGTGTTTTTATTGTCTTATAGCCAGGGTCTTGTCAGATAAGTGGGGGTATAGGTCAGAGGCCCGGGATTGTGCTGGGCAGGGGGACAAGTTGACACCTTCTCATGCACTTTCCTTCAATGGTGTAGCAGAGGGATGTGGGGAATGACTCATGAGATAGACAATGAATAACTGTCATGGTCTAGCCGGGGCATGGAGGGGCTTACCTCATGAAGCTGGTTCAACAGGCTGAGCAAAACAACTCCTGAATCACAGCCCACCCCCAGAATGAGAGGGTCACTGTGGGTTCCAGCCACATGGGGATGCTGGGCTACCTCCTCCAGCACACATTCAACCAGTTCCTGAGAGAGAGAAAGAGAGAGGGAGAGAGAGAAAGAGAAGGAGAGGGAGAGAGAGGGGGGAGGGGAAGAGAGAGGGAGAGGGAGAGAGAGAGAGAGAGAGAGAGAGAGAGAGAGAGAGAGAGAGAGAGAGAGAGAGTACCAGAATTACATTTAAGCCAGGTGCCAGTGGCTCAGGCCTATAATCCTACCTACACAGGAGGCTGAGATGTGAAGATCATGGCTCATAGCTGGCCCTGGCAGGAAGATCTGTGAGACACTTATCCTCAAAGAACCAACAGAAAACCGGAAGTGATGTGGTGGCTCATGTGGTAGAGCGCTATCCTTGATCTGAGGAGCTCAGGGACAGCATCCAGATCCAGAATTCAAACCCCACAAATGACAAGAAGTGGACTTTGCACGACAAGAAGTGGACTGAATAACACCCACTGTCCTAGGAAGCATGGCAGGTAAATCAGGCCAAGCTTCCTGTCAGCTGGGGGTCATGAGTAGTTCACCTGGCTTCACTATGACTCATTTTCCCCAGCTGCAAGACTGAATACAGTGAAGGATCCCCTTCCTCATGGGAATGGAGTAATGATGAAAGACAGACATGTTTTGTTTCATATTCCCATACCTGTTGCACTATTAAAAACAGACCCCATCTGAGTCCTTTCTGGTAACTTCCTGTCATATAATCACAGAATTGTTGAGAACTGTATCTGACACCTGCTCCCTCTGTGCCTGGCACTGCTCTGAAGATCCCTCCTTATTTCCTCACAACTGTCCCGTGAGGAGACTGAGGGCTGATGGTCGACATCCAACCCAGAGCTTCACCTGTGGTGAAGAATCGGCTGCCGTGAACTAAGAGTTGGGACAATCCATCTAAAGTGATGACACACGTACACAAACACACCTCCACCATCCTTTTCAGGCAAAGATGTTTTACTTTTTTTCTTTTTGTTGGTTGTGGGGCTTGAACTCTGGGCCTGGGTTCTATCCCTGACCTCTTCAGCGCAAGTCCAGCACTCTACTACTTGAGCCACAGCACCACATCCGGTTTTCTGGTGCTTTATTGGAGACAAGAGTTGAGGGTCTTTCCTGCCCAAGCTGGATTTTACTCATGATCCTAAGATTCAGCTCCTGAGTACTTAGGATGACAGCCATGAGCCACTGGCACCCAGCCAAAGATGCTTTTCCATGCCTGTCATCCTATCCCCTCAGGAGACTGAGATCTGATGACTGCAATTGAATGCCACTCTTGGCAGCAAAGTCATTGAGAACTCTTATCTCCAATTAAACACCCAAAAACATTGCAAATGGAGCTCTGGCTCAAATGGTAGAGTGCTAGCTTTGAGCATGAAACAAGGGATGGGACCCAGGCCCTAGTTTTAAGCTTTTTCTAGCATAGACCCACTCAAAAAAGGGAAGAAGGTGAGCACACGGGAGCTCAAAGCTCACACATAATACTCCAGACTCACAGAATAGACACCATCCTGCTCTGTGTCTCTAGATTCTATGTCCTAGGTCATGGCAGTCTTAAATGGGACTGACCATGCACCAAGTCAGGACATTCAAGTACAATCTCATACTGAGAATCCCGTGACCTCATCAAAGACTCAAGAACTCTCACTGTCCTGCCTTGACACTGGGCAGTCAGGTGAGATCTAGTTATCCAACCAAAGGATATGGGAATGAATGAATTTCTCAGCCAAGGAATGCAGACTGGAGGGCTCTAGGTCCCTCTCTCTTGGGAAGGAGAAAAGGGCTGATCCATCTCAGCAATATTCCTGGGTTTGAGTATCCTCAAAGAAACAACCCTGCTCAGAGCCCAGTGCCTCTGGTTTTCTCACCAGCCTCGACCTTCAGTCGACCTTCTCTAAATCCCACATATGCCCTCTAGACTAAAGGCTGAGCCAGCAAGGAGACCCACCTCTACCTCTGAGAATGGCAGTCACGGGGCCCTAGAGTCCCCTAGAAGAAGTCTGGGGGCAACACGGATCTGACTCCTGCCCTCACAGGCTGTCCTGTGCCAGTGGCCTGGTTACCTCTGTCTCTGATCGAGGAATGAGCTCTGGGGGTGTCATCTTAAGATTGACCCAGCAAAAATTCCAGTCCCCAAGGATGTACTGCACAGGCATACTGCAGTGGATGACAGCAAGGTCGTCAACGGTGAACTCAGAGTGCCAGGACTTTTAATAGCCATGTGGCTGGGTCGAAAGCTCTATCACTGATGGTCTAGGTTATCAGGTGAGGTCATGGCTTCAATGGCCTGACACACCTGATCTGAGATTGTCCTCCCTCTTCATCTTCCTGCTTATCCCTTGCCACCCCCCTTTGGACACTCCCTCTCCCTATCCTCCCTAGCCTTTGGACACTTTCTTCTTATCTGATCAGAAAATAAACTCAGTGAGCCAGGGGAGATTGAAACTCCATGGCCCACCCTGGGCACTAGGGTCTACCCCAGGCTGTTTCCCTCTGCAGTCAGCAACCACTCAGATCCTGGATGCCATGAAGTTGCTGAGGGAACAGTGGCTTGCTCCTACATACTGGCTTTAGGCTCTGAAAATGTCCCCACAGAGATTGTGAATGGTTGGCTCCCTTGATCCAAGAACTCCAAACCAAGGCCTGCATGATCCCTTCTTCCTTCCTTTCCTCCTTTTCTCCCTCCATCCTTAACTCCTTTCTCTTTACTCTATTCGTGTCACTCCTGGGCCTTAAAATCAGAGACTGGGTATTGTCCATGAGCCTTTTTACTCAAGGCCAACAGTCTATGGCTTGAGCCACTCATCCACTTCTGGCATTTTCTTTTTGGTAGTTAGTTGGAGATAAGAGTCTTATAGGATTTCCTGCATGGGCTTTAAGCCTCAATCCTCCCATCTCAGCCTCCTAAGTAGCTAGGATGACAGGAGTGAAGCAATGGTATCCAGCTCAAACCAAGATTTCTTCATGTGCTGTGGAACCAGCATTGGAACCTTTCATCCTGTATGATCCCCCCCCCCCCAGGCTTGGCACACACTATAACGGTTTGTTGGATAAATAAATGAACATCTGTCTATGACAATACTACAGAAAAGTCCCATCTAATTCAGGTAAGCATCCTGGGTGGGGGCAAAGCCTGATGTAGCTCTCCAACAGTTCTTCCTCCTCCCTCTTCCCACCCTCCTGGTGCCACCGCACTTAACTGTTTTGGTTCCAAGGACATGAGCCATGATGTCCTCCCTGGATTCCAGGGCCTCTGGGATGCTTATCTTCTTAAAGATCTCTGTCCAGCCACTGACCAGCTCTGTGGCACTCCATTCCCCACTCAGGTGTGAACAAGGTTGCTGAGAAGTAAACACCAGGCTCAAGGGACCTCCTCTCCACTCCCTGGGGCAGACAGGATGGTCCACTATATCCGGCCCCCAAGTTTCATGTTGCAGAGAAAGGATCCTTGAGGCATCCTAGGTCTCTGAATCTCCCAGATTCCAGTGCAGGTGCTGGGAATTCTCTGCTCTCAGCTGGCTGGCTGTGGATGGTGAGGTCACAATCTCTGCTCCCCAAGACATCCTCAACTGTGGTGGTCACCCTAGAGAGAGCCGGGGGATAATCAGCAGCTGCTGGAGAAAGGTAGTCAAGGCACGACGTTCGTAGCAGGAAACCATCTGGCTCGGAAACTCTGCCTGTGCTGCTTTGAAAGTCATTGTTTGGTGGCTGAAATGGTCCATCTAATTTGACCCAGAATCCCCGGCGTTAGTAGAAATTTTCAGCTTCAAGAAAAAAACCTGGAAAAGCTGGCATTTCACTTGTCCCAATCAAACTTAATGAGTTCCAAAATCAGTAGTCCCCTTTTCCTTCCAGACAGCCTACAGCAGGTTACAGAAAATGGCATTCAGAGAGCCTTAGCTAACTGCCATGTCCTGATCCCAAGCAGGCTCCAGCAGGGGGAACACACTTGCCTACCATTGCCCAGCTGGAAACAGCTCAGGAGGGACACAGATTGGAGTCTGCAGGACTCCAGGGAGGACTGCCCACCAGTGCACTGCCCTGGGAGGAAATCCATGCCAACATTGGCAGCCCAACGCCCCCTGCTCTGATGCCCATGGACACCATCAATGCCCTGCGTAAGATTCCCCTCTCATCCTCGGTCGTGGTGAACCATCTGCCATGTCACACCATTCATCACTTTCTAGACCCTCGTAGCTTCACAGCCCCTGTCCTACTCCCCCTATCTCCTTCCCTATTTATGTTTGGCAGACACATTCCCAACTTTGAATTAGCTCCAACTATACACATGAGAGCAGACTCTCTGGCTGGAAGAGTGTGGCTGTGGTCACAGTAGCCTCATGAGCCTTCTGGCTAAAGACAGAAGGGCAGGTATCCACGCTGGTCTGCGGTTCACACAGGCCTCCTAGAAGAGACCCACGCAGGCCCAGCAGTTACTTTGGGCTGCAGGAAAGGGGGAGAAAGTGGTGGGAAGGAATATCTATTGAAACCTTCTCTAAAGGAGCCATGACACTGTGAAAGAGAAAACTAAAATTGTGGCTGGGCTCAAACTGGGCATAAATGAAAAAAGAACAACAAATACACACATGCCCACAAATAAAATGCTTTCGCTTGGGCTAGAAAGTTGACTGTGTGGTAGAGCGCTTTCCTTGCATGCACGAGGCCCTGAGTTCGATTCCTCAGCACCACGTGAGCAAAAAGAAAAAGTCGGAAGTGGTGCTGTGGCTCAAGTGGTAGAGTGCTAGCTTGAGCTCAAGACCTGAGGGACAGGGCACAGGCCCAGAGTTCAGATCCCACAACCAGAACCCCCCCAAAAAAATGCTTTTGCTCTTTTTAGACATGCTGACTGTACAATGAGAAAGATGATCTCTCTCTCTCTCTGTCTCTCTCTGTCTCTGTCTCTCTCTCTGTCTCTCTCTCTGTCTCTGTCTCTCTCTCTTTCTCTCTCTGTCTCTGTCTCTGTCTCTCTCTCTCTCTCTCTCTCTCTCTCTCTCTCTCTCTCTCTCTCTCTCTCTCTCTCTCTCTCTCTCTCTCTCTCTCTCATACACACAGACTCAGAGCAGTGCCTCTCCTGAATTTGTTGGTTTCTCATCTAGGCAATATACCAGCTCAAGCACTGGGGTTCCCTTGTCAGAACCAGGGGCAACCACCCAAGGGGAACAATGCTCTAATAATGTAGAACTACCCTGCCTCCCCCTTTCTCCAGGGCCAGACCCTTCCCCTTGGGAACAACCAGCCTTCACTCCCCATTCACCAAAACCCTAGGCTAGGACTCTGGGTGAAGGAGTCCTGAGACACGTAGCTCCTCAGAGCCTGGACAGAAAACAAAGCAGGGGGTCATGGTGCCTCCAGAGAGGTATCTGACCTGGGGTGGGGGCGTTGTTGGGGACTTTGATGGGGTCCTAAAGGCTATAGACATGGATGGACTCCCTACTTCCAGCCTACATACTTCTGGGAGACTTGGCAGATTCTTGGGGAGGACAAGGAGACCAGATGGACTGGGAGCACTAGAAGAAGCTGGCAGAACTGGGAAATGTGATCACCCAGTCAGAACTGTTGACAGCTGGGGTTGGGGGTACAGGCCAGTTGTATGTGTGTCAGAGGGGGTGTGTTTTTCTCCCAAATATCCACCTTCTATTTGACCCCAGTGCCCTCACCTCTCTAGTGGGCTCTTCTGGGAATGTCCTCAGGTGAAAGGGTAACTGAGCACAGAAGACAAGGGCTCACACAGCAAGGGGGGCCTATCTTCTGTATCCAACACCCCCCTCCCCAGCAAAAAGGAAAAGACCTAAGAAGGCAGATGTGGGGTGCTGCTCCCCACCTCTGACTAAATCCCCCAGGTTCCCACCAGGGAGAGAAAGGATGCAGATGAAAGGCTGTGTGGCTCCCACTGCTCCAGGCCTGGGGCTCTGTGGTGCCCTCTCCTCACCCATCCCTGCAACTCCCCTTTTCCGGGACACTGGCCACTAGGGATGAGAGTGGGATACCTGGGTGGACACCCACCTCCAAACCCCACCCTTGGGGTGCATTTTTGGCAGAGGCAGGACATACTATGGCGCATGGGGGAGGCGCAGGCAGGACTGGACTGGGAGGGGAGAGGCAAGGGTCCAGGTCCGAGAGAGTGGGGAGGAAGGGTAGATTGGGGGACGGGGTTTACAGGGGGGGTCGTGGAGTACGGGAGTGCAGGTTGGCCACTCACGTGAGCTGCTGCGAGAAGCTGTAGGCTGGGACTCCGGGTGCGGGCCGGGAGTCTGAGGGCCGATGGCTGGAATCAAGTCAGGGGCAAAAGCAGGCCAGGGGTACACCAGCTAGGCGGGTCCGAGCCAGCAGCGCCATGTTTGAAATGTTTGAAAAGCAGCGCTGGCTAGTGGTGGGGCTGCGCACAGACTCTGTTCCTCCTCAACTACCACCACAGCCTCAGTGGCCTCCTAACCTGTGGCCGCCGCCACCTCAGCAGCCACTGCCTCTGCCGTGCTCCCCGCACCGGGACCTCAGATTCAGGGCCACCATGGCTGGGCGTCTCCGAGGGGCTGCGTGTGGCGATGTGCCTGCCTTGTAGGCTCCACATGCTCTGCACTCCCAGCCAGGACCCACACTATGATTGGAGCAGCCGCCAGCCACTGAAGCCGTTTCCATTAGTGCTTGTGCTCAAGCTCGCTCTTCTCCCAGCACTCTCTTGGACCCACACTCCTCTCCTGGGCCACCCCGCCCCTTTTGAGCACAGACCCCTGCCCCCTTGGGCTCCTGGCCATTGCTGCCAATAAAGTGCACTCCTGGGCCCCGCCCCCTCCTCCTCTGGGCCCCGTCCCCCACCCCTGGCCACAATTACAGCCCTGACTGGGCCCTGAGGCTTCTAGACCATGGCAATTGCAGCCTTACCTCAGCTAAGCACTAGCCCCCATCCCCAGTACCTGCTCAATGGATCCAATCTCCCCTCAGCCCCACCCCTCCATCCCCCTCCACTCCACACACCAAACAGGTGCATGGTGACACTCGTTTGTGTATTTGTGTTTGTGTTTGTGTGTGTGTGTGTGTGTGTGTTGGGGATAACTACCACTCAAGGACTCAGAACATAGCACCCTTTGGAATGACTCAACACACAGCACTCTTCCAAAATCAACACAAAGCACCCTGTGTAAATGACTCAGCACATAGCTCCCTTTGAAGGAATCAGCATGTAGTATGCTGTGTAGACTACTCAGCACACAGCACCCTTTGAAGGAGGGAGTCCATAGCCCCCAAGGTAAAGGACTCAGTGCATGGCATACTTTGAAAAACTCAGCACATAGCACTCTTTCCCAGGGACTCATCACACCCTGTGTTGAAGCACGCTGTGTAAAACACCCAGTGCACAGCATCCTTCAAAAAACTCAGCACACAGAACAATTTTGAAGGACTCAGCACATACCACACTGTGGAAGGACTCAGCACACAGCACCATTTGAAGGACAGTACAGAGCACCCTGTGTAAAGGACTCAGCACACAGCACTCCAAAAACACCTCATCCCTCTCTTCTCAAGGGCTCAGAACATAGCAGGAGCCTTTGGGATGTATTAGCACACCACACCTTTTGAAGGACTCAGCATGCAGTGCGTTGTGTAATGGATTCATCACACAGCACCCTTTGAAAAACCCTAGACGGCCCACTCTTCTCAGGGACTCAGCACATAACACCCTTTGGGATGACTCACCAAACAGCACCTTGAGGACTCAGCACAAAACCCCCATGTGGGAAGGACCCAGCAAATAGCGCCCTGTGAAGGACTCAGCACATAGCTGTATGTCACAAGTTCAGCTGTCATCAGAATTAGGGTGCTTTCTTCAGTATCACCATTCTTCAGAAACACTGCACAAATCCTACTAGTTCACATTTAGACAGCCTATGTTTTATGGGGTAAGGTCAGCTGGGGGTCTTGAACTCAAAGCTTGAGTGCTCTGTCTCTGAGCTCTTTGGTTCAATGCTAGAGCTCTACCACTTGAAGGCATAGCTCCAATTTTGTTTATTTGGAGTTATTCTTTGACAGGTCTTATGGTGATAAGTAAGGCCAAGTTGGGGTATCCGTGAGAAAAGGCTCTTAACTCAGCCTGGAGCTGACCTCTTCCTTCCTTGTGAACCTGGAAAGCTGGGCTTCCTGGAGCTCTCTTGGCCTAGGGTTGAACAGACCTGCTCTGGCATCAGCAATCAGGGTGATCAAAAGTCAGCTTGGCCCTGGTCACTGCCCCAAATTGAACTCTAGGGGATAATGGCACCAGGCCGCATGTTCCACGTGTGGCCACCAGGGGGCAAGAGTAGCCCACCATAGGGATAGTACTTGTGAGTTGTGTTTACTCTTGCTTCCCTGGGGCCCCCATTATGATTCAAAGCCACCCTGGAGAGGAAAGTACTTGAGACTCTTACCTACAATTAACCATCAAAAAGCAAGTGGGGCTGTGGCTCAAGTGGCACAGCACTAGCCTTGAGCAAGAAAACTCAGGGATAGAGGGATAGAGCCTAGGCCCTGAGTTCTCTCTCTCTCTCTCACTCTCTCTCTCTCTCTGCCTCTCTCTCTCTCTGTCTCTGTCTCTGTCTCTGTCTCTCTCTCTCTCTCTCTTTCTTTCTCTCTCTCTCTCTCTCTCTCTCTCTCTCTCTCTCTCTCTCTCTCTCTCTCTCTCTCACACACACACACACACACACACACCACATGCATGCAAAATCAGAGATTTCAACACTACAGTCTTTGGGTATTCTCTACTTTTCCCCCACTAAGCCTGGTGGCTGCTGGCCTAGGTGTTTGGTGCATACATCACCTGGCATCTTCAATTTTGGGGGAACAGAATGGCTAAAAGGTCAACCTTCCCCCCTCCCAGCTCCTTGATTGGGTCATGGTCTATCCAGGCCCTTTGGGGCTCCTTTACAGACTCGCCAAGATGCCTTCAAAAGGCATCACATACTGGGCACTGGTGGCTCATGCTTGTTATCCTAGCTACTCAGGAAGCTGAGATCTGAGAATGTGGCGGATGATGACTCTCTATGTGACATACTGACTCTCAAAAGCCTTGGCAGCCACCAGAAATAGGTGGCCAAGTGGCTTTCTCTCAGGCCTCCATCTGTAGGGCAACGGGAAGGTTAAACTGGAGGTAGGGTAAGGCAGAGGCTGCAGGGAGTTGGCCCAAACTCAAGGGACATCTAATGGCCCATTGGTCGCCAGGAAATAGGCCTGGCTAATCATTGTTCAGGATTATGGCTTCCCCAGTAGCCTGCAAGCCTTCAGCAATGCAAGGTGAAGTATCCTTTGGAGCCGGATCATTCAGACCCAGATGACCACGGTGGAAAGGAAGAAAATGTAAAAATGCCATCCCACCACTTTTTTTCTGTGCATTCTCCACCCCCATCCCCCCAACCCCTGCACAAGGCCTGAAGTTCTAGGATCTCAGGATAGGCTGTGTTTCCAGCGGCAGCACCCCAGACTATGGTGATGAAAGCTGAGGCACGGTTGCCATGACCTGAGTTCAAGACCGTGTTTGGCAAAAAAAGCAATATATATATATATATATATATATATATATATATATATATATATATATATATATATATATATATATATATATAGCTCCCTGGCTTGGAATTCACGCCGTTTCTCCTACCTTTGAATTTGAACTTAAGGCCTGGGTAACTCTGAAGCACTGTGGATGAAGGGGAAGCTCACCATGCTTGAAGACAAGAAAGTAAGGCCTGGTCCCTAGGCTTGAATTCAAGTACCCACCCAGGAAACATTCTATTTATATACATTATAAAGGTAGGATTTGTACTTATGTATAAATGGTCAGTCCATATCCTGTTTGTTGTGGTTATTTACTGCATTTTTGTTTTATTCATTTATTTTCCATTTTTTATTTTGCAAATACTGTACAGAGGGGTTACAATTACATGGGCAAGATAATGAGTACATTTCTTATCAAGCATTGTAGCCTCCTCCTTTGTTTCCCCTTCCCATCCCTTCCCATCCTCCTCCCAGCCCCCCCCACAATCCTCCCCGCTTCCCCCCTCCCCCCCCACCTCTGCTGCACCAAAGTTTTAAAGTTCTTTTTCGACATAATGACTTGTACATCTCAGTTTTGCAATGGGTCCTCCTGTATCCCTATTTAAACGATTTGTTTTTCCCCTTCCCCTCCACAAATTATACCTACATCAAATACAGTGAAAGCAGGATTTATACTGTGGGGAAGGGACATACAAAGCAACAAAGAAATAATCTTATAAATGTGTTAGAAACAATCTCAAGAAAGAAAAAAAACACATTTGAGTACATATCTTAGGGTTCATTTCCCTATCACCACCTTATCTGTCCTTTTCTGCTTGACTCAGACATACACTAGATATTACAAATAAGGGAAACAATGGGTTCATTTCCCTATCACCACCTTATCTGAACTTTTCTGCTTGATTCAGACATACACTAGATATTAAAAATAAGGGCAACAATGGGACCTATATTTCTTTGGACCTGGCTTACTTCACTTAATAAAATTTTTTCCAAGTCTTTCCATTTCCTAATAAATGGGGCAATGTCATTCTTTCTGATGGAGGCATAGAATTCCATTGTGTATATATACCACATTTTCTTGATCCATTCATCTACTGAAGGGCATCTGGGTTGGTTCCATATCTTAGCTATAGTAAATAGTGCTGCAATAAACATAGTCGTGCTGGTAGCTTTAGTGTGGTCTTGTTTGTAAACATTTGGGTAAATGCCCAAAAGTGGGATTGCTGGGTCATAGTGGAGTTCTATGTGGAGTCTTTTGAGGAACCTCCATACTACTTTCCAAAGTGGTTGAACAAGTTAACACTCCCATCAACAATGTAGTAAGGTTCCCTTCTGTCCACATCCTCTCCAGCATCTTTTGTTATTAGAGTTCTTGATTATAGCCATTCTAACTGGGGTGAGGTGGTATCTCAATGTTGTTTTGATTTGCATTTCTTTTATGGCTATGGAGGTTGAGCATTTCTTCATGTGTCTATTGGCCATCCTTCTGTCCTCTTCAGAGAAATTTATCTTCAAGTCTTTAGCCCACTTATTTATTGGGCAGTTATTTCTTTGAGGCTTTGTTGTTGGGGGATTTAATTTTTTGAATTCCAAGTATATTTTAGATATGAGATTTTTTATTGACTGTGAAGATACATATTACATTTATGATATTGATGACAACCCATCACATAATATCTAGATTTGTCAATGTGTTCTCCATCATGTCTGACACCCAGGACTCTCAGAGAAAAGGAAAACAGGTATCACACTCAGCTTCATACTCCATGATCCAATTGTTTGCAGTGCTGGGATCTGAACTCAGGGCCTGGCAGACCCAATTCAGACCCTGAATCGGTGTGTCAACATGGCAACCTCTAGCCAATGAAGCTGCCAGGGAATTTCCAGACCCTGAGATTGAGCCACAGGGGTGGACAAAATAGCCATAGATAGGTAGACAGGTGGTAGAACATCAATAAATATATATTTGTACCGAGTGCCAGAGACATCTACCTAGGATTCAATGACATCAACTACATTCCTACTACCTCTTAGGTATTTATTATGCCACCATTGAAGGAATAGTATTCTTTTCATGCTTAATAAACCATTCATTAAGATGAATCATTGTCCAAGGATCATTATATCTAATTTTGGACTAGACCAATACATGCAGAAACTTCTCATTCAATCATGAATTTGCTAACATTTCATTGTTATTCCCATGCATAGGAACAAATATCTTGGAATCTCCCCCCATTGGTAGGTGTCAGGACCAAGATTCAAGCTCAGGGCCTATGTTGCCACATGGGCCTATTTCTTCCCTGATAGCCCATTAGCCTTCACCAATGCAAGGTGAAGTACCCTTTGCAGCCGTGTAATTCAGACCCAGGATGGTCACCGTGCAAAGAAGAAAATATAAAATATAAATATAAAAAAATCTATCCTGTGACATTTTTTCTGTCATTTTTCTGTCATTTGTTCCTGCAAACTTCAGAGCCTAGGATCTCAGGTCCATGGGAGCCCACCAGCCTAAGGTGATCGAAGCTGAGGCAGAGTTGTCATGAACTGAGTTCAAATCCCATGCTTGGCAAGAATAATAATAATAATAATAATAATAATAATAATAATAATAATAATAATAATAACAACAACAACACACCCTGGCTCAGAATTCTCACCATTTTTCTGCCACCTCTGAGATTCCAACTCAAGTCTGGGTAACATTGTTGCACTGTGGGGCAAGGTGAAGCTCACCATCCTTGAAGACTACAAGGTCAGGCCTAGTCCTAGGGCCTGAACTAAAGCCCCAGCACTGTCAAAAATCCTATGCTCACCTGCTTTACACATAAGATTTCTCTTTACATAGAGATGTGGAATGCATCATGCATTCAGTGTAGTTATTATTTTTATTGTGTGTCTTAGTCATGGATGCCCATTTTGTATTTTATTACATATGATGACAGCTATAACTGTGCTGACATGGATGGCAACTGATTCCCATGAATATAGAGTTGCGTATATAGCATACTGCATCCTAGCTGAGACCCAGTACTTTCACAGGACAGAAAAACAGATGCAACGATTGGCTTCTCACATCAGGATTCATCTTTTGGCAGTGCTAGGATCTGACCTCGGGGACTGGCAGGCCCAATAGGGTCCAGGTAAGTGTGGAGCACATGGGCAGCAAAGATGGCGCTGGGAGGGGGTTGAGTGGACAAAGCCTAATTTACTGTAGAGCACATGGCCAACCAAGATGGCTCTGGGAGAGAGTAGAGTGGGCAGACCCCAATTGACCTGCCAATCAGTGCCTAACCAGCCCATGAAGGCTCAGGTGAATGATAGGGTGTGACCTTGACAGTGATTGGTTCCTCTTCCTCCCTTACCATACCACTCACCCTTTTTGTCTTTAAAAGGGGCTGCTCTCTGTTAATAAACGAGTTTTTCTACCTGCTGGATTTGGCTCCCTGCTGTGTCTGATTGTCTCCTGGGCTGAGGGAGGCTAGGGAACGGGCGAGCGCCGCACTTACCTTTCCTCAGACCCCGTCTGTCTTGTGTGGGACGGACGAAGACCCAACATCTGGCGCCCAACGTGGGGCACGAAAGGAAAAGATACCGGCCGAGGCTAAGCGGTCTCTTGGGGTAAGTGAAACCCTAAATATGGGTAATGCTATATCACAGAAGGAGAAGGAAGAGGCAACATTAGGCCTAGAAGGGGTACAGGAGGACTTGGGAAGTGAGAAGGAAAAGGAAAGGGTCAAATCCAATCGAGAACGCACTGAGACGTGCACAGTAGAAGTCAAAACGAGGGTAAAAATTACCCCCTCTGACCCAGCTGATACTGACGGTCCTAGGCCCCCTCCCTATTCTCCTGATTGGAGGGGAGGTATGGTGCCCTACAGACCTGTGAGAGGGACTTGCAAGACCCAGACCCCTACCAGCCTTCTATGGAGGGGCCGAGGGCCGGGGAAGTAACCTCCTCGGAGACCTCCTCTGGAAAGGAAGGGCCACCAAAGAGCCCTGGAAAGGAAGGGCCACCCAAGAGCCCAGACTCTCGGCCACAGGATTCGCTTCCCCAAGCGTATCCAGTCAATCTGGCACCAGGAGCTAACAGGCCCTTGGAATGGTATCCATGGGAAGCTAAGGATCTTAAAGAGCTCCGCAAGGCGGTGGCGGAGTATAGCCCAAACTCTTCCTGGGCCCAGACCCTATTCCAAGACATTGCCTATCACCCTTGTGTCCCTAAGGACTGGATGGATGTGGCCAAAGCCGTTCTTACTAGTTCTCAGTTTATTAAATGGTGTGCTTTCTTTAAAGAGGAATGCAGAGTGAGAGCAGAGAGTAACCGGCAGGCTCAACCTGCAATACCTATTACTTATACCATGTTAGCAGGGACGGGAGAAGCCTACTCCACCGGCGTCGAACAGGCTGCAATACCTGGCCCGTACCGTGACCAGGTGAGGCAGGCAGGACTTGCTGCGTGGTACAAACTAGATGATGGGCCTACTGAGTCCCCCATAGCAGGAGTGAGACAAAAACCGGGTGAGTCTCTACCTGATTTCATAGACCGAGTCCAACAGAGTGTTCACCGCAAGCTGCCAGCAGGGAACCTCCGAGATCAGTTTGTAAAGCTGCTGGTCTGGGAAGGGATGAATGCAGACCACCTCATGGCCTGCTCGGGATTGAGAGAGAGTTCCCTGAGCAGATGGGTGGTGGCCTCGCAGGATGTGGGAATGCAACAGCACCAGTCCCAATCACTAGCTTTAGCTTTACAGGCTCAGGCATTTGCAATGACTGAGGCTATTACTCAGGCGCTGGCAGCCCAGGGCCAAGGAACCCCAAGACTATCGGGAAGAGGGACTTGTTTTAAATGCAGGCAGGAGGGGCACTTTAAGAGGGACTGTTTACAACAATCCCCCGCCAACCGGCCTGAGAGCAAACCACCCCCTACACCCTGCCCCAGGGGCATGGAGGGATACAAGTTTGATTTAGAGGGGAAGTCTTTAAACTTGGGGAGGGGCATCCTCTAGCCCCTTTAACTCAAGGAGGAACCCCCTCTGCTGTGAGGCCCAGGCAGCCTCATGGCGGGGTGACCCAGGCCCATTGGACTATCCCCCTGGAGGACGGACTCCACCCTAAAATGAGTATTCTCATAGGCGGAAAGAGGTTTCACTGCTTAATTGACACTGGGGCAGACCGAACCATACTCAGGGAGGAGGTAGTGCCCTTGGACTGGAAGCTTGCACCTGGGGCTCCGATATTGGGGGTAGGGGGCAACTCCCAGACCAAAGAAACGGTTGCCCTTTTGACATGGACTAGCCCAGATGGAGAACAGGGAAAGATACACCCTTTAGTGGCAAAGAACCTCACTGTCAATTTACTAGGGCAAGACATACTAAGACAAATGGATGTCGTGGTCACTACAGACCATCGAGCATCATATGATGATATCCTGGATGGAGAAAAAGCACAAAGGCTTAAACAGGAAGAACATAGGGGACCCTCTCAGGTGCACCCCCCAATCCTAAAGGCCACTGCCCCCCAAGTACCTCCCATTAGGTGGAAGCCAGGAAGCCCAATCTGGGTGGCGCAGTGGCCATTGACCAAACCTAAACTTGAAGCCCTCCACCTTCTGGTGGAGGAACAGATAAGCCTCAGGCATATTGCCCTTCTATAAGTCCTTGGAACACACCCGTATTTGTTATTCAAAAAGCCTCCGGGGCTTGGAGGATGCTCCTAGATCTACTAAAGGTAAATGAAAGGATGGAGCTAGTAGGAAAGCCCCTAAAAGGCATGCCCTGGACTCCTGCTATACCTTCAGAATATACCTTGGTTGTGATTGATATTAAAGATTGTTTTTTCTCTATCCCTCTGCATCCAGATGACTGCAAGAAGTTTGCTTTCTCTATACCTTCTCTTAATTTTTCCCAGCCTGATCGGAGGTTTAAATGGACAGTGCTGCCACAGGGTATGGCCAATAGCCCGGCCTTCTGCCAACAATACTTGGCCACACTTTTAGAGCCTGTGCTGGGTTCAGATAACTCCTTTGTCTATGCCTACATGGATGATATAATTCTGGGACACCGAGACCCAAGCTGCCTGGAAGGCCTTCTGGCCCAGGTTCTGGACATATTAAAAAAGGGGGGTTTTACCATAGCCCTTAATAAAATTCAAAAGGTAGCTCCTTTTAAGGTGCTCGGGACCCACTTTACCTTGACTCAGGCCAGCCCCCTTAAGCCTTTGCTGGATATTCCGGCCACTCTAACCTTAACCCAACTTCAGAGTCTTTTAGGGGAAATAAATTGGCTGTTGCCATGGGTTTCTGTCCCTAAAGATAGTCTTGTGTCCTTATTTGCCCTGCTAAAAGACAGGACGCCACAAGAAGTTATTACAATTACAGACAGCCATAGGGCAATATTTTTGCAGTTCCAAAAAGCCCTGGATAAAGTTTCTCTAAAGAGGTATTCTATTAGTGAGCCCATTTCCCTTTGGTTGTTTGCAGGGGTCACATTAATATCTGCAGTTTTAACTCAAAGTGGGGAGCCATTAGAGTGGGTTCACACTCCCCTGGGGGCACGCCTCGGGTATATTCTCAAGCAGACCAACTTGCAGATGCTATTGTGAAGGGAAGGACGCAAGCCCAAAGGCATTATGGCCTCGACCCTCACTCCATTGTTTTTCCTTTTCGGATGGCAGGCGTCGAGTGGCTCACTCGAGCCAATGCTCGTCTTGCTCTCTCCTTGGACAGGTTTCTAGGCCAAATTGACTGCCATTATGGGCCATCCAAATGGACTGTCATGTTATGGCGGCTTCCCCTCAAAATACCATCTCTATTTTCTCCTACGCCTATTCCTGGCACCCTTCATGGTTTTACTGACGGAGGTAAAGCAGGCTCTGCATATGCAGCCTTTGAGGAACAACAAAAGACCCCGAGCCAACAAAGATTTCAACCTTGTCAAGGGTCAGCACTATATAAAGAAATGCTGGCCGTAATTATGGCTCTTCAGGACATTCAAAAACCCTTTAATTTGTATTCTGATAGCCTATATATGATTAACTTGCTCCCTCATATTCCCCAGGCACATATTAAGCTGGATGAAAACCCTATTTCCCCCCTTATGGTTACCCTTAAGGGCCTATTAGAAGGGCGGGGAGCCCCTATTCATATTCAACATTTGAGAGGGCATTCAAAACTTCCTGGGTTTTTTCCCCTACGCAATAAGTGGGCAGACCAGTTAGCTACTGGCCCACAAGCATTAACATTACAAGAGGCTACCTGTTTGTATGATTTAACCCATATTAATTGGAGAGGTCTTCAGCATAGATTTCCTCAGATTCCTGTAAAGGACCTTAAAAGGATAGTACATACCTGTAAAACATGCCAGCCTTTCTTAAAAGTACCCCGTTACAACCCCAGGGGTAAATCCCAGAGGCCTTAAACCTAACGTCCTCTGGCAAACGGATGTCACTCATTTCCTGGCCTTTGATAAGTTTAAATATATCTTTGTCTCTATAGATACCTACTCAGGAGGATGCTGGGCCACAGCACATACAGGAGAAAGAACTAAACATTCACAAGCACATTTTCTTCAATGCTTTGCCACCTTGGGTCTACCAGCACAAGTTAAAACCGATAATGGACCCTCTTTTGTTAGCAAAGCAATGTCAGAGTTTTTTGACAAATGGCATATTAATCATACTACAGGAATTACCTATAATCCCCAAGGCCAAGCAATTATAAAAAGAAATCATCAATGTCTTAAAGAGCAATTATTAAAACAAAAAAGGGGGAGTTAGCCCCCATATACAGTTACAGATAGCTTTGTTTTTAAATTTGTCAAAAGGGGCAACTGAATCCAGATTTCAAAAGCACTGGGGACAACTAAACCCTAAGCCCCAAGTGAAAGTCAGGTGGAAGGACCCCCTGACACAACAATGGAGAGGACCTGACCCCCTAGTTACTATGAGCAGGGGATTTGGATGCGTTTTTCCTATAGGGGAGTACACTCCCATTTGGATCCCTGCCAGGAACCTAAGTTTTTACCCATTTCCTCTATACAGGAGGATGCCCAAGAATAAGCTAACCAACAAGGAAAAAAAAATGGCCATGGCCGAGGCTTATGTTTTAAAGACAAAAGCCAAAAAGACAATTATTAACAATCCCCAAGGGCAACCAGCAGATGGCGATACTCCAGCTGTCCTGACACTCCAGCTGTTGGCTGTCCTGACTCTCCCGATCCTGTGAACAGCCGTATGGAATCTGCATCAACCTCGACAAGTGACCTGGGCAGTGGTCAACGCTGGCAATGCAGAAATCATCAGGAGCACCACAAGAGAAGCTGTCCCTTCGACCTGGTGGCCTGACCTTCATTTTGATCACCACCCTATGGACTGCTTAATATTTTTGTAGGAGTTAATTATTTTAATGTTACCTGCTTTAATTGTTCTTTTACTAATTGCTTGTATAGCAGCATTGAATCCATACTTAATTGTTAAACAACCACCTTTTGTTATGCTTCCAGCTTAGATTTTGTCCAATCCCACAGGCAAATAGCTGGATTAGAACAATCCCCACCTCTGGACTCTGAAGTGGCAAAGACTGCTATCCCATCCTTCACTAAGGTTAAAGGACTAGTAGTGACATTTCCTGGCCTGGGAATGCTTTTGCTGATGGTTTTTCTATGCCTTCCTTGCATTATACGTGCACTGCAAAACTCTTATGAGCTTAGCCAGCCAGTTAACAAGCTCCAAATGAATGAATTCCCCCCCCCCCAGAGGAATCGCAGCCAGAGACGGGTAAGAGGGGGTGTCAGTCTGACCAACCTAAGACAGGGCCTTCAGCTTCGCTCTGAAGAAGTTCCCAATGATGGGCAAGGCAGACAAGGCGATCCACCCAACCTAAGACAGGCGGGTTCACTTCTTTAAGCAAAGACAGGGGGAGATGATGTTGGGAGCAATTGGGAGCTGACAGTAAAGCTCAAAGGTCATCTTGACTCCTGTGCTAGCTTAAAGACACGTACAAGGAACTGGCTTACTTAAACGACACCAGGTGCCCAGGTATTAATTGAACTGCTTTGGACATTTCTAACTGTGGTGGGACTGATGTTTATTACTGTGCTAGGTGGGTCAGCCATTAAAAAAAAAAAGGGGGAATCTGGAACACATGGGCAGCAAAGATGGCGCTGGGAGGGGGTTGAGTGGGCAGAGCCTAATTTACTGTAGAGCACATGGCCAGCCAAGATGGCTCTGGGAGAGAGTAGAGTGGGCAGACCCCAATTGACCTGCCGATCAGTGCCTAACCAGCCAGGTGAATGATAGGGTGTGACCTTGACAGTGATTGGTTCCTCTTCCTCCCTTACCATACCACCCACCCTTTTTGTCTTTAAAAGGGGCTGCTCTCTGTTAATAAATGAGTTTTTCTACCTGCTGGATTTGGCTCCCTGCTGTGTCTGATTGTCTCCTGTGCTGAGGGAGGCTAGGGAACGGGTGAACGCCACACTTACCTTTCCTCGGACTCCGTCCGTCTTTTGTGGGATGGACGAAGACCCAACAGGTAAGCACACCAGCATGTGAGCCACTAAGAAGCTAGGCCATTCCCAGGACCTGAGATTGACCCCCGCAGTGATGGCGACCAGTGATGGAATCCAATCTACCTTGTGACTAAGGATTCTTGGATCTGCCCCTATGCCTCCATTTCATGACTGTGATGATTATGGTCATGTTTCATCAACTCTTCATTAAAAATAATCGATACCCCATGAGTCTTGCCTATGATTTTCTACTCATATCAAGCAAGAACTACTCATTCAAGGATGAGATTGATTGCATTCCACGACTCTTCCAAGGTCTGGAAACAAGTGTCCTAGGATCTCCAGCCATTCCCTCATCGTCACAGGGCTGACTGGGATTCGTCCTCAGGGCCTTCACTGTCTGGTTAGCCTGTGGCTCCCCCAAAAATCAGCAGGCCTTCAGCCATGCCAGGTCAACTTCACTCTGCAGGCAGCCATGTTTGGACCCAGAATGGTCACCATGCAAAGGAAAATAAACATAAAAGAGCCAGGTAGAATTTCCTCTGCTTTTTTTCCCCTCGAAGGTTTTTTTTTTTCCCCAGCAAACCCCAGAGTCTGAGGGTTCTAGGACTTGATGTGGGTCCAGAGGCTGCAGCCTAGGATGATCAGAGCTAAGGCAGAGTTGCCACGACTTGAGTTCAAGCCCCAGATCTGGTAAAAGAAAAAAGAAAAAAGAAAAAACTATGAAGGAAGAAACCTAGCTCAGAATTTGTGCCATTTTACAGTGAGAGCTGGGATTTTAACTCAGGTTTGGGTAACTCTGTTGCACTGTGGGGGAAGGTGAAGCTCACCGTCGTTGAAGACTAAAAGGTTAGTCCTGGTACTGGGCCTGACTTGAAGCCCCAGCACTGGACAAGCCCACCTCCTTTAAACCTAGGATCTCTACATATGGGTGTGGTATGCACCTTGTTTTCAGTGTAGTTAATCTTTTTATTTTGTGTCTAATTTATCTATGTATTGTGTATTTTACTGAGTATAGGATGACATATATAACTGTACTCACATGGATGACAACCTTTTCCCATGGGTATAGAGCTTCCTATGCTTTCTAGATCCTAGCTATGACCCAGGACTTGCACAGGATAGGAAAACATCTACAAGGTTTGGCATCTCACATCAGGATGAACCTTTTGGCAGTGCTGGAACTTGAACTCAGGGCCTAGCAGAACCAACTGCCAAATGGGTCCACATGAGCACACCAGCTTGTGAGCCACTAAGGAGCTAGACCATACCCAGGACCTGAGATCTAGCCCTGTGGTGGGGGTGGAGAACCATATTCACCCATTCATAAGCTGAAATTAATATGCTAATAAAGGCCTGTTTGTAGAGAGTTGGAGATGTGGTGAGCTGTGTTGGAATCCTATCTTCCATGTGACTACCGATTCTTGGATCTTTCCCACTGCCTCGATTTCCTAAATGTAATTATTATTGTCACACTTCATGCAGTCTTAATTAAGATCATTTCCTATGCAAATCATGCTTGAACTTCTCAACTCTTCCCTAGGCCTGAATTCAAGCACCAGTACTGAAAAACATAACATTTATAGACATTTTAAATATTGGAGTTATATCTCTATATTCATTTTAAATCATGTTTGTTGGAGTGATTCATTATATTTTATTATTATTGATTCATTGATTGATTTAGCATTTATTTTATGGACTGTGAGTACACCTATAACATTTATTACATTTGTTCCAATCTATTCCATAGCATATAGCTTTGCAGAGATAATATGTACTTCATACCTGACACTCAACACTTGCACAGAAAAGGAAAACAGTTGTCACACATGGAATCTTACTCCAGGAAGAAGATTTGGAAATGATGGTACCTTGACTGAGGGACTAGTAGGCCCAATTCATGAAGGGGTGAGTGTCAGCACGGCAGCATCTAGCCCATGCAGGTGCCAAGTGGATCCCAAGACCTGGGAACAAGTTTCAGATTTGGCCAAATTAGCAAAAATGTTCTATGCAGATGATGGTATACAAATAAATATAAATAAATTTAGACATTTACATACTGCCAGAAATGTCTATTTAGTGTTCAATGACACATACTACGCTCCTACAGATTCTCAGGTCTTTAGTGAGGACTCCATTTAATCAATAGTATTCTTTTAGTGCATAATAAACTATGAATTAAAATCAGTCTCTGTCCTGTGATTATTGGGTCTAATTTTCTGCTAGACTGATTGATGAACTACTCATCCAACCGTGACACTGTTCACATTCTTCTGGTGCTCCTATGGATAGGCAATAGTTTCTTAGGCTCCCCAGCCCTTTGTAAGTGGCATGACCGGGATTCAAACTAAGGACCTAGGTGGTCAGGTTGGCCTATGGCTTCACTGACAACCTGAAAGCATTCAGCAGTGCCAAGTGACCTACAGGTTGCAGCCATGTCATTTGGACCCAGATTGGTCACCATGCAAGGAAGGAAAACCAAGAAACCGCCGACCATCCACAGATGGCGTTTTTTTCGGTGCTGTTTTCAATTTGTTTTCTTGTCAGTCCCTGAGGCGTACCATCCCCTGATCGGCTGTGGGTCCAGAGGCTGCACCATCCCAGCCTAGGGTGATGGAATCTCAGGCAGTGTTGCCACAACCTCAGTTCAAGTACAGTGATTGGCAATCAATCAATCAAAAAATATTAAAATATTAAAAATAGCCGGGCGCTGGTGGTTCACACCTGTAATCCTAGCTACTCAAGAGGCTGAGGATTGTGGTTCAATCCAACCCAGGCTGTAAAGCCCATGAGATTCTTATCTCCAATAAAGCATTAGAAAACCAGAAGTGGTGCTGTGGCTCAAGCGGTACTGCACTCGCCTTCAGCTGAAGAGCGCAAGGACAGAGCCCAAGGCCAGAGCTCAAGCCCCACAAAAAAAAATTGTAAAAATACTAATGAAGCTCACCAGCTTGACATTCGTACCTTTTTTTTTTTTCCTGTCAGGCCTGGGATTTGAACTCAGAGTCTGGGTAACTCTAATGCAATATGGAGGATGGGGAAACTCACCGTCTTTGAAGACAAGCAATTCAGGCCTGTTCCCTAGGCCTGAATTCAATCCCCAGCCCTGTTAAAGTAATATTCATCCACATTTGAAATAATGAGTAATATCTACATACTTATGTTTACCGCATATTATTTTACTGTTTATTTATTTTATTTTTTGCACTATTCATTCATTCATTATTTATATTAACTATTATTACACTTATAACTTGTATTAAATGGATTACATCTTAGGAGAACTATACAGATTAGCATATGTATTATATATCTTACTTCAGACCCAGGACATTCACAGAAATTCTATAGTAGATGATCCCATGCTTAGAAAAACAGAAAGAATACACCCACCAAAGTCGAATTCATCCCTAAGCACCCCAGTGGCTCACATCTGTAATCCCAGCTACTCAAGAGGTGAGAACTGGAAGATGAAGTTTCAAAGCCAATCTAGGCAGAAAAGCCTGAGAGACGACATCTCCAATTAACTGGCAAAAAGCCAGGCTACAGGTATGGCTGAAGTGGTAGAAAATCAGCTATGAACAATCAAGCCAAGAAAGAGCAAGCTGCATTCAAGTGCAGAGAGAGGGGAGTAGGGGAAGAAAGCAGAGAGAAATCCTCCAAAAACAGAGAACAAAACAACAGTACACACATCCCACCTAATTTATGGCACCAACAAACTGAAAATAAAAAAATCAAGCAGTTGTATAACTTTACATGAGCACACATGCTTTTAGGTACACTTCAAAGCTATGTTTTAATAATATACATGTAGATATATTAAATATATATATATATATTTAAATAAACTAAGAAACTAGCCAATGAATAAATACTTCTGAATTAGTGCCTTAAGGATGGCATTATAAATTATTTATATTAAAAGTGTATTCCAAGTTTCATTCCTCAGAATCAATCTTTGATAAATTTGTTCAAGTTTCATTCCTCAGAATCAATCTTTGATAAATTTGTTCATGCGCTGGGCGTTGGTTGCTCATTCCTACAATCCTAGCTACTCAGGAAGCTGAGATCTGAGGATGGCGGTTCAAAGCCAGCCTGGAAAGGAAAGTCCATGAGACTCTTACCTCTAATAAACCGGAAACGGCACTGTGGCTTATCTCCAACAAACTGGAAATGGCACTATGGCTCAAGCTGTAGAGCACTTGCCATGAGTTGAAGAGCTGAAGGTGGGCAGCCAAGCCCAGCGTTCAAGCCCCACCATCAAAAAAAGAAAGAAAGAAAGAAAGAAAGAAAGAAAGAAAGAAAGAAAGAAAGAAAGAAAGAAAGAAAGAAAGAAAGAAAGAAAGAAAGAAAGAAATTTGTTCATACAGATCATAAAATTCTAACCTTCTGAGCTTTAGGAAACTTGTCTTCCTTTTCTTCCAGGGTCTTATGCTCTTTAAGCAAGTACTCCACTACTGAGCTACATTCCAGTCCCAATGTTTTAGTTTCTCATTTTAAAATTCACTTTATTCCCATAATGCTTACAAGTACCTCCTGTCCTCACAGAAGTGAGTTTTTATTCAGAAACCCAACCTTTTGTGGTATGAGGACTCCTCTAGTGTATTTTGTGGTAGGCACCGAGGAAAACTCACACGATACAATTGCAGAGAGTTTATAGTTACAGAAATAACTCTAAATAGAATTAACATGAACTGTCCCTCTAGGGAGGAAGGATGTACTGATTTTAATTCTCACTTTTCATGGCAGATGGTCAAAATGGAAACACCAATGTGCTATGCTGAAATGTAAACATTTAAACCACTTTTTGAAAAACTCTCTTGTTATAAAATCAAAATATATCAAATAAAGGCCAAGTGAACTTTAAAAAATATTAGAAATGCTAATGAAGCTCCCTGGCTTGGAATGTATGCTATTTTTTGTCTGCAAGGCCTGCTATTTGAACTCAGGGTCTGGGTAACTCTGTTGCACTCTGGGGGAAGGGGAAGGTCTCTGTGCTTGAAGATCAGAAAGTCAGGCCTCTTCCCTAGGCCTGAATTCAGGCCCCAACCCTGGAAAACGTAGTTCTTACATGTATTTTAAAGATAGGATTGAACTTCGAGACAGGTGTTCAGTCTATATTATGTTTGGTGTGGTCATTCATTTTACTTTTTGGTTTATTCGTTTATTTACCATTTATTTTATTGACTATGATGACACCTAACTTTGTATTACATTGTTTACACCCTATCACATAGCATTTAGATTTGTAGACTTGTTCTCCATCATGCCTGACATCCCGCACTCTCACAGAAAAGGAAAACAGGTGTCACACTTGGCTTCTTACTCCAGTATGACATTTTTGGCAGGCTCTGAGATCGAACAAAATAGCTATACATGGATAGACAGGTGGTACTACACCAATAAATACATATTAGTACAGAGTGCCGGAGCTGTGTATCTAGTATTTAATGACATCTGCTACGTTCCTACCAAGTCTTAGGTAGTTATTATGCCTCCATTGAAGGAATATTATTCTTTTCATGCCTAAGTAACCATTAATTGAGTTCAATCAGCGTCCTAGGATTATTTCATCTAATTTGAGTCCAGACCGCTGCATGAACTATTCAATCATGAGTTGCATACCATTCCATTGGAATTTCTATGCACAGGCAGGAGTCTCTTAGGATCTCCTGCCATTGGTAGGTGACAGGACCAGGATTTGAACTCAGGGACTATGTTGTGGGGTTGGCCTATAGCTTTCCTGACAGTCCACCAGCCTTCAGCAATGACAGGTCACCTGTGCGTGGTATCCATGTCATTCAGACCTAGGATGGTCACCATGCAAGGAACCAAAGCCAAGAAACCGCCTACCATGTTCAGCTTGATGCTTGTTTTAATGTCATTTTCATTTTGTTTTCCTGTCAGACATCAGGTCTTAGGATTCCAGGATCGGCTTTGGTTCTGGAGGCTGCACCCCAGGCTAGTGTGATGGAAGCTGAGACAGAGCTGTCATGATCTGAGTGGTATACAATTAATACATATTGGTAGAGTGCCAGAGCCATCTATCTGACTGAATGATGCCCACTACATTCCTACCAACTCTTAGGTATTTATTATACTGCCTTTGAAGTAATATTATTCTTTTCATGCTTACTAAACTATCAATTAAAATCAATCAGCATCCTAGGATTATTACATCCACTTTTAGATTTGATGGATGCACGAACTACTCTTTCAATCAGTATTTCTATGCATAGGAATGAGTCTATTGTGATGTCCTGCCATTGGTAGGTGTCAGGACTTAGATTTTTAACCCAGTGCCTATGTTGGCAGGTTTCGCCTATGGCTTCCCTGATGGCCCACCAGCCTTCAGGAATATCAGTTCAGTTCCACTTTGTAGCCGTGTCATTCAGACTCAGTATGATCACCCTGCAAAGAAAAAAATAACGTAAAACCACCAGTCCTCTGCAGCTGGACACTTTTTGTGCTGTCCCACTTTTTTTTTTCTTCCTGCAAGCTCTCAGGGTCTAGGATCCCAAGATTGACTATGGGTGAGAGGCTGCAGCCTAGTCTAAGGCAATCGAAGCTGAGGTAGACTTGCCATGGCCTGATTTCAAGCTCCATGGTTGGCAAAATAAAAAAGAATAAATAAAAAAATAATTAATTGTTGAACTAAATTGAAAAAAATCCCCCTGGTTTGGAATTTCTGCGTTTTCTTTCCTAGCCTGGGATTTGAACTCAGGATCTTGGTATATCTGTAGCAATGTGAGGGAAGGTGCAGAGTTTCTACTACTTGAGTTCAAATCCTGTGCCAAGACAAAAACAAAAAATTAAGTCACTGACCTCAGCTGGGGGGAGGGGGATAGCTGTGGAGGTGGGAGGGAAGGGAAGGCAAGGGGAAAACAAAGGAGGAGGCAACAATGCTCAATAGTAAATGTACTCATTACTTTGCTCATGTAACTGTAACCCTCTATACCACATTTTTACAACAAAAAATGTACAAAAAAGGAAAAAATTTAGAGCTCAGAGAAGCACTTTGAAGGTAAGGGAAGGATGTCTGAATAGCTGTACAAAATTATACACTGCAGTTTTTAAAATGTTCAGTATGAAATTGAATAAAAATAACTCCTTCCATTAAAAATAGTTAACTGACTGTCTTGGAACTGGGGCTAGTATTTCTGCCACTGCTGGGATTTGATCTCACCATCCGGGTAACTCTTTTGCATCTTAGGTGAAGGGGAAGCTCACTGTCCTTGAGGAAAAGAAATTCAGGGTAGAGTTCCCAGGGCCTGAATTAAGTCCCTATAATGGAAAATAATATTTATGTACATGTGTAATATATGTGACGTATTACATGTGTATGTTTATTACAAACTATGATTTTTTATTATTGTATTAGTATCACTATACACATAATATTTATTACATTTTGCACATCTATTATAAAATTATACACATCAATTTAGGACATTGACTCATTTTTCATTAATACTTTATTAAGTGTTGAAACGTGATACATAATTAAATGGAGGCATTTGTCACAGCCTTCACATGTTTGGAGTCACTCCCAAATATGAGCTGTGTCTTGTTTATCTTTAACAACTTCCTACACGTATTTTTTAGATGATTTATACTCAGAAGTCTTTCCTTGAGGATAGGCAAGTTGAGGGATAATATTGTAAGGGTGGGACTGGGAATGTGGCTTAGTGGTAGAGAGCTCGCTCAGCATGCATGAATGCCAGGGTTTGAATCCTCAGTGCCACAAACTCAGAAAAAGCCAGAAGCTGTGGAGTGCTCAAGTGGTAGAGCACTAGCCTTGAGAAAAAGAAGTACGGAGACAGTACCCAGCCCCTAAGTTCAAGCCCCAGCACTGGCAAAAACAATAGGCCTGATTCCAATGGCTCACACCTGGGACCGTTCTTCTCAGGAGGCTGAGATCCGAAGACCACAGTTCAAAGACAGCCTAGGCAAGGAAAGCCTGTTAGATTCTTATTACCAATGAGCCACCAAAAGACCCCATGTGGCACTGTGGCTCAAGTGGTAGCTTGTTCGCCTTGAGAGGAAGAGCTCAGGGACAGTGCCCAAGCTTGAGTTCGAGACACACAATGGGAAAAAGTGAAGGTTAATCAAAGTACTTTTCCTATTTCCTAATTAGGAGAACATTCTCTGGAAAAATGAAAGCTGATATACACCAGAATTGGAGTTAGAGCTCAAGGTTCAAGTTTAGCAGATCCATCTGCCCAGCCTCTCAGACTCTAGAATTATAACCTTGTGTCCTACAGGGTTCTGAAAGGTCCATTGTTGAAAGGCTTAATATGTTCCCCAAGCCCTTTGTGATAAGCAGTTGACTTGTATTGTCAATGTCATTACACTTCTGGCCTAGCAGAGCACCAGTAGCTAAGGCCCATCCCCTAGCTCAGGAGGCTGAGGTCTGAGGATTACATGGTGAAGCCAGCCAGGGCAGGAATGTCTATGACACTCTGACTTCCACTTCTGAAAGGCAGATGTTCAAGAGCTTCCTGGGTTTCCTTTGGTGATGAGAAGTTACTTGTACTTGAGTTGAACTCAAGGCCAGGGCACTGTCTCTAGCACTCTACTACTTGAGCCACAGCACCAATTCTGGCTTTTTCTGTGCATGTGCTACAGAGGGATCAAACTCAGGGCTTCTTGCATGCTAGGCAAGCCCTCTCTCACTAATCCACAATCCCAGTCCTCTCATCTTTTTCTTAATGGTAGTTTCTACCTAAGTATGGTACCATTTTACATCCCCCAAGTTTAATTTTCTGAATACCAGTTATTTCAAAAACCCTGATCTTCCCTTCTCCTACCTGATTTGTGACTGCTCCTGCCTTGGCCTCATAATAAAATGTAATAAAGGCTGCTGAGATCTTAAGTGTGCACCATATAAGGAACCAGGCCTGGAACTCTGGAAGAGAAAAGCCACGGGCCTGAAAAAAAAAGAATGATGCAGTATGTGCAACAAGCCTATCTGAAAAATAAATCTGTACATAAAAGGAGAAGCATTGCATACAATCTGTTTGAACTCAGGGAGGTAATATACACACATAAGTAGGTAGGACAATCATACATAAACTTGGCCTTCTCTTTTTGAGTTTTTATGGTGGCCATCCCGTGCTTAAACTCAGGGCCCTATGTGTTCCTCAGCCGTTTTGCTCAAGGCTGAGACTCTACCACTGCCACAGCTCCACTTCCAACCATATGGTTGTTAATTGGACATAAGCGCCTGCCAGGCTTTCCCGCCTGGTCTGGCTTGTATCTCCTGTTCAGCTTTCTTTCTCAAAGCTGGAGCTCTACCCTCTGGGCCTCTGATTCACTTCTGGTATTCTGGTGGTTTATTGAAATAAGAGTCTCGCAGACTTTGCTGCTTGGGCTGGCTTTGAACAGAGATCTCCTGAGGAGACTTCAAGTGGCTTTCCACAGGGATTCGCCGAGGATCTGCTCCACACAAACCCTTAGTCTAAATCTTGAGAGGTACTAGAACAAAAGGGAAACATGATGATGCTTCTAGTGTATTCTAGATACTTAAGTTGGAGACACAAAACAATCATAATTATAGATAATTTTATAAGCCTAAGGAGCAATGCAGACAGTATGATGATCGCTCCAGCTTTTGGTCCTCTCATCCTGAGACAGTAAATTCACTGCAGCTCAATGCTAAGTGACTGAACTGGCATGTCCTGTGGACATTTGCTGCCAAAATCATGTGACACTCATTTCTCACTTTTGGCTTCAAACCTGTGACCAGAGGAAAAGATGAGGAGAGAAATTCCTTCTCAGAGAAAGCACCTATAAAGAACATTGGGTAGTTTACTTATAAATTCAAAGCACTGGAATGATGCTGTTAAGTAGTCAGATTGTCCAGATTAAAAAATGAAGAAGAAAAGAAAGGCAGGTGCCACTGGCTGCTGACTGAAATCCCAGCTCCTCAGAGGATGAGATATAGAGAATCTGAGTTTGAATCCAGCCAGCATAGGAAAGTCCATGACACTGTTATTTCTAAGAGATCACAAAAAACCCAGAAGTGGGGCTGTGGCTCCAGGTTAATGCACTACTCTTGAGCAAAAGTAACTCAGGGACGCCTATGCTCATAGTTCAACCTCAGGATCTGCTTCCATGTCTTTGTGTATGTGTGGATGTATTCCTATAGGTGAAGCTCCGGAGTAGCTATGATGAAAGGCACCAAGCTACAAAATTTGTTTTCAATACAATGATTTCATAACACGGAGACTGCTTTCATTTCAGTGCATGTTCCTGGGCTCCCCTCACAGTTTCCAGTGCAGCCTGAGGGTTTCTCTGCCTCCCAGGCCTGTTGGAAGAAGTCTCTCTCATTGTCTGGACAGGCAGACAAAAGGCCTCAGTCCTGTACAGCTGTGTAACAAACAACTCCATATGGGACAATTAGTAAGGAGGAGTGTGGATGGGCTCTGAAGGTCAGGACAAAAAGGCCTCTTTGTACCCCAAGCTATCTCTCTCCCCAGTGCTCCATTTTAACAGGAAGCCTTCATTTGTGCCACCTCCTTTGGCAGGCCAAGTTCTCAGCACTAATCTTGCCTTTGTAAGACTGTATTCTGGTGATCAGATACAGTGCTCAATATAATTCAGGAGTCCTTCTGGCAGACAACTAGGGCACTTAACCTCAAGAAATGTTTCATTGAGGGAGATGATAGGCCTATGATGCCTCTGCTAGGTTTCCGGAAGCTTTAGAAATCCAATCACATGTCTGATCTCACCATGCTTCCTGTCATCTAGGACTGCTGAAGCACATTAGGTTTTGAAACCTTTTACCTCTCCTAGTTGAGCCCTGGGTGGCAAAGTTTTGGGGTTGAACACAGTGCCTGGGTGCTGACCATGAGGTGTGAGGGAGCCCAATGCTTTACCATTTTGTGTCACAGCTTTTACTTCTGGTCTGTGTGTGTGTGTGTGTGTGTGTGTGTGTGTGCAAGCTTGCACAAATACACCAGTCCTGGAGCTTGAACTCAGGACCTGAACACTGTACCTTATTTCTCTTGTACAAGAATAGTCCTCTCCCACTTGAGCCACAGAGCCACTTGAGAATTTTTTCTAGTGATGTGTTCCTGAGAAATCAAGTCCAGAGTTTCATAGATGCAAAGCACCCAACCCCTAAGGCACATACCCATCCCTCTACTTCAGGTTTGTTATTTTGTTTCTTTTTTGTTGTTGTTGCTTGTAGGAGTTGAAGTCTGGGCCTGGGTGATGTCCCTCAAGTCTTGTGCTCTACCACTTGAAGCAAAGCACCATTTCAGGTTGTCTCATGGTTCATTGGAGCTAAATGTCTCGGGGACTTTCTTGCCTAGGCTAGCTTTGAACCATGATTCTCAGATCTCATCCTACTGAGGAGCTAGGATGACAAGCGTGAGTGACAAGCATCCAGCTTCCACTTCAGGTTTCTTAGTGGTGAATTGAAGATAATAGTCTCATGGGACCTTTTGTGTCTGGCATAGTTTGGAAACCAGATCCTCAGATCTCAGCTTCCTGAGAAGGCAGGCTGACAGACCTCAGCTATAGACCCCTAGACTGTGGCACTCTACTGCAAGGGGGTCCTTGGCTCCACATGGTGGAATGCTAGCCATGTGCCCAAGAGGTAAGTGTCAGTGCCTATGCCACGAGTTCAAGGTTCATGACTGAGAAAAAACAAAACAAAACAATTGTCTGCAGTAGACAACTCACCCACTCTTCAGTAATACATAATTTTGTCCCTGCCATGGGGACATATCTGCATCTCAATATTCTTGTCTGCATAATCATCTCAGTTGTGTAGCTCTTACAAGGACCATATGAAAGAATGCACTCTGTGAAGGACACAGCAGATGGCACTCTTTGAAGGACTCAGCACACAACATCCTGTGAAGAAATAGCACCCAGCACCCAATGCAGGACTCAGCACACTGCACCCTGTGCCAGACTCAGCACAGAGCACTCTATGAAGGACTCAGCACATAGCTCTATTCCACAAGCTGTCATTAGAATTAGGTTGCTTTCATCAGTATCACCATTGTTTGAAGAACATTTCACAAATCACACAAGTTCACATCTAATGGTTTAGTGGGGTGTTTTTTTGGGGCCAGTCTACCCATAGGGCTTGAACTCAATGCATGGGGATACTGTTCTAATAACATTTGCTCAAGGCTAAGGCTCTACTACTTAGAGCCACATCTCCAAGAGTCTCACATACTTCCTACCAGGGCTTGGTTTTAAAGCTCCCAAGCAGCCAGGATGATGGGGGTAAGCCAGCAGCATCTGCTTCTGTGGAGCTCAGTTGCAGCTGTTTACATATGCCTAAGTCAGGTTAGGTGGCAACTCTCAGTGCCAGACTCCTAGCTTGTTCTGTGATGTGGTATTTGAAGTCCTGTCCTTCTATAATTGCAGTTAGAACATTCTACCTTTTTTTGGTGGCAGTGCTGGGGCTTGAGTAAGGGCTTAGACACTGTCCCTAACCATTTGTGCTCAAGGCTAGCACTCAATTGATTGAAAGACAGCAGAACTTCCAAGTTTTCTGCTTAGTGGCACTGAGGAGTCGAACCCAGGGCTCATGCTTACTAGAGGAGCACTCAATCACTGAGCCCCAGGAGTAAAGGATGTATAAATATATAGATTGTTGTATATAAATATTATATAGACAAAAGAGAGATGTCTATATTATTACATTATAGATAATATTGTTATCAATTATTAGGTATTAAATTATATCTCCATTTAATGATGTGTCCCAGCTAACAATTAATAAAGCATTAATTAATACTCAATATCCTGTTATTGTTTATCATATATGTACATACATCCATACATATAATTAAATATTTTAGAGAATGAGACAGGTGTCTATATATTCTTAAATTATGCATCATGTGCTACTACCAATAATTAGGTATTTATGTCTCTATGCAATTTTTATTCTGTTAATACTTAATAAAATATTAATTAAACTTAATCCACATCCTATAATTACCACATCTAGTTTTATCCTAGAATGATTCATTATTAATTCAATCTGTTTATCGTTTATTGTACTGACAATTCTTCCACCTATGACTTCTTTTACCTTTGTGACATTCTACTTACATAGCATATTGATTTGCATCCAAATTATACATCCTACCTGACACTGAAGACTTTCAAAGAAAAGAAAATCATGTGTCACACTCGGCTTCCCACTCCATGATTACATTTTTGGCAGTGCTGGGATCTAAACTCAGGGCCTAGAAGGCTCAATTCATTTATGTGTGGCTGTCAGCACAGCAGCCTCTAGCCAATTCCGCTGCCAGGTTGTTCCCAGGCCCTGAGATCGAGCCACATATATTGACTCCATATTGTGCTTAGTGTAGCTATTCATTTTTTTTGTTTTATTCATTTATTTACCATTTATTTTATTGACTGTTCTTACACATGGACTATTTATTACATTTATTATATAGGATAGATTTACCTATGTATGAACTTCACACCTGACATCCAGGACTTTCACAGCAAAGGAAAACCTGTGTCACCAAGGGTTTCTTACTCTATGAATCAATTTTTGTGAGTGCTGGCATCTGAACTCACAACCTACAAGCCCCAATTCATGAATGGGTGAGTGTCAGTATGCCAGCCTGGGGCATATTGAGCTGACAAGCAGTTTCCAGCACCTGAGATCGAGCCCCAAGTTTTGAGAAAATAAGAACAGATTGACATGCAGATGGTAGTACACAAATAAATATAGATCTTTATAGAGTGCCAGAGATGTCTATACATTATTCATTTAAATAGGCTACATTCCTACCAATATTTGGGTATTTTTAATGCCTCCATGTCATTTATATTATTGTTTTCATCCTTAATGAATTGTTAATTAAATCAACCACTGTCCCAAAACCATTGTGTCCATGTAATTAATAGTATTCTTTTAATGTGTCAAAAATATTCATGAAAATCCATCGGCCTCCTAAAATCACTCTAATTTTATAGCAGCATCATTCAGGAACAACTAATTCAACCTTGACATTCATAACCTTCCATCAGTATTCCTATGAATAGGAAGGAGACTATTAGGATCTCCTGCCATTTGTAGGGGTCAGGACCAGGCTTTGAACCCAGGGCCTATGTTGCAGTGTTGGCCTATGGCTTCCCTGGTAGCCCTCCAGCCTTCAGCAATGCCAGGTTTCCAACACTTTTCAGCCATGTCATTCAGACACAGGAAGATCACCTTGCAACGAAAACAAATGTAAAACCGGCAGCCATCTGAAAGTTGCAGGTTTTTATTCTTTGTTTCTGTGTTGTTTTATGTATTTATTTTTCCTGTCAGCATTTGTGCCCTGGGAACTCAGGTTTGGCTGTGGTTCCAGTGGCTGCACCCTAGCCTGGAGTGATCGATGCTGAGGCAGAGTTGCCATGCCCTGAGTTCAAGCTCTATGCTTGACAATAAATAAATAAATAAATAAATAAACACATTAAAATATTTTAAAAGTTATGAGGCTGCTTGGCTTGGAATTCATGCCATTTTTTTCTGCCAGTCCTGGGATTTGAACTCAGGGCCTAGGTACATCTACAGCACTGTGGGAGAAGGGGAAGCTCACCGTGCTGGTAGACAAGAAAGTCAGGCCAGTTCCTTGTGACTGAATTCAAGTCCTAGCTCTTGCAAAAATAATATTTGTATTCATTTTAAATACAGGATTCATATTTACATACACATGTTTACTGCATATTGCAGTTAGTGTGGTTATTCATTTTATTTTGTGTTTTATTTATTTCCTATGTATTTTAGTGAGTATGATTACACACATAATCATTTTTACATCTTATTACATACAACATAGATTTGCCAATGTACTATACATCATTCCTGAGACCCAGGACTTTCACCGATAAGGAAGACAAATGGGACATTTGGCTTCTTCCACCAGGATTACTTAAGTTTTGGCAGTTCTGTGATTTGAACTCAGGGCCTAGAAAACCCACTTCATGAATGGGGCATGGGTCAATGTTAGCACACCAGTCTGATGCAAATGGAGTTTTCGGTCAAATTTGGCCCTAGGAGTGGCCAAGATATAAACGCATAGATGTGTAAAATGCAGTGTGTGTTTAATTACATATATATATGCATCTATAAACATATGCAGAGGGAGACAGATAGACATTTATGTAGATTCTAGTGTATAACTCTATATAAAGAGTGATGTCTATATCTTACTTTTATATATTCTGTTGCTACTAATTATTTGGTCTAAAATTATTCCTCCATTAATTAATCACAGTAGAAGATTTAATAAAATATTAATTAAACTAACCAATGACCTATATTTAATGCATACAATTTTATATTAGAAAGACTAGTTAACTAGTAATTCAATTAGCACATTTCAAACATTCTATTAGTGTTCCTAGAGATAGGAACCAGTTTCCTAGTATCTTCAGCCATGTGTATGTGGGAGTCCCAGGATCGAACTCAGGGCGCAGGTGTCAGGGTTAACCTCAGGCTTCACTGACAGCCCACCAGCTTCAGCCATGCAAAGTCATGTACAATTTTCAAGCCAAGTCAGTGAGACCCAGGATGTCGACTGTGCAAAAGAAACAAAGGTAAAACTGTTGTGTAAAACTTTCTGGTTTTTCCTCTTCCATTTTGATTTGTTTGTTTGTTTGTTGGCCAGTGCTGGGAGTTGAAATTGGGTCCTAGGATCCTTGGTTCATCTGTGGGTGTAAAACCTGCAACACAACCTAGGGTAATTAAGGCTGAGGCAGAGTTGTGACGAACTGAGTTCAAGCCCCGTGCCTGCCCCCCCCCAAAAGTTAAGGTCCTGGCTTGGAATTTGGGACATTTTATCTGCCATACCTGGGATTTGAAATCAGGGCCTGGGTAACTCTATTTTGCTGTGGGTAAAGTGGAAGCTCACTCTCCTTGAATAAAAGAAAGTCAAGAGCATTTCCTTGGGCATGAATTCTAGACCCAGGAGTGGCAATATTATATTTATATACATTTATAATATACATCATATATATGTATTTGCATAGGTATTACATATTGTACCTAGGAAACAATATTTTCACAGACAGCAGAACAGGTCAACATTGGTTTCTTACCCCACCTATTGTCTTTGGCACTGCTGGGATTTGAACTCAGGGCCTTGAATGCCCAACTCATCAAGGGATCAATGTAAGCACAGCAGCCTCAAACAAATTCACTGCCAGGGAGTTCCCAGGACCTAAGTTTAACCTCCAGGAGTGGCCAATATATAAATAGATAGATGCATAAATTGCTGCAAATACATATATATGCATGGAGAGTGTGAGAGAGAGATGTATATGTATATCACAGTGTATATTTAAATATATAAATATATTTATAGAATGTGAGATGTCTATATATCATTTAATTAAATGTAATACATTACTAATAATTATTAGGTATTAAATTATGCCTTCATTTAATGATGTATCATGGTTTAAGGCACAATAATGTGCTTCCTTGTGCAAAAGGAGCTCAGGGACAATGTCTAAGCTCACAGTTCAAGCCTCAGGACCTGCACCAAAAAAAAAAAAAAAAAAAAGAGCCAGTAACTCCATGTGTCTGTGTATGTGTAAATGTATTTCTATTGGTAAACATCCAGAGTTGCTATGAAGAAAGGAACCCAGCTAGGAAATTTGCTTTGAATAGAATGATTTCATAGCCCAGAGGGTGCTTTCAAGACAGTGCATGTTCCAGGGCTCCCCTCCCTGTTCCCAGTGTAGCCTAAGGGTTTCTTCACACCCCATGCTGCTGGAGGAAGTCTGCCTCTTTGTTAGAACAGGCAGTCAAAAGGCCTCACTCCCGTACAGCTCTCTAACAAACAACTCTATCCGGGCCAACTAGTTATGATGAGTGTGGGCAGGCTCTGAAGACCAGGAGAAAAAAGCCTCTTTGTACCCCAAGATATCTCTCTCCCCAGTGCTCTGTTTTGACAGGAAGCCTTCATTTGTGCCACCTCCAGGGACAGGCCAAGTTCCCTGCACTTATCCTGTCTTTGTTAGAATATGTTCCAGTGTTGAAACAAACTGCTACAATTAATTCAAGATTTATTCTGGCAGACAACAACTAGGGAGCTGAACCTAATGCAATGATTCATTATTGGCAATGGTGCCTCCCCAGGTTTTCCGAAGCTTGCTACATCTAAGCACATTTGCAAAATCACAATGTTCCCTGTTATGTAGGGCTGGTGGAGCTCATCAGGTTTGGAAACCTTTGACCTCTCCTAGTTGGGCCTTGGGTGACTAGGTTTCCAGGTTGAACACAGGGCCTGAGTACTGACCATGAGCTCAGAACAGAAGTTCAGTGTGTAGTAGGAAGACTCCTACTCAGGCAGGCAAACCCACCTATTCGTCTGGAGTGACAGAGCCCACCGCAGCAAAGTTAGTAACAAAGAAGCAACTTTATTGAGAAGGTTCCTACACTGACCGGCCAGGGCCACAGCACAGGCTAAGGAGCTGATACTGCCACCCTGAGCAGCCCTGACTCAGCACACAGCACTCCGTGAAGGACCTAGCACCCCAGGAAGGAATCTTCATAGAGCTGTATCCCACAAGCTGTCATTAGAATTAGGATGTTTTCATCAGTATCACCATTCCTTCAGAAAAGTGTCATGAACCACACAAGTTCACATCTAACAGTTTAGAAGGGTGGTTAGTCGGGGTGGGGGAGGAGGGTCATCAGACTCAGGGGTGGCACTCATAGGGTTGTGGGTACTGTCCTAAGATCTTTTCCTCAAGGCTAGAGCTCTACCACTTTGAGCCAAAGCTCAGAGTCTCACAGACTTCCTGCCAGGGCTGAGTTTTCAACCCACCAATGTCAGATCTCATCCCCTGAGCAGCTAGGGTGAGCAAGCAGCATCTGGTTCGATGGAGTTGGTTTGCGCTGTTAACCCCTGGCTGTTGGTTTGCAGCTGTTAACCTCAGGATAGATGGCAGCCGTCATCTTCAGATTCCCAGCTTGCTCTGTCATGACGTATTTAAAGTCCTGTTCTTGTATAGTTGCAGTTAGAACATTCTAACTTTTCTTTGGTGGTTGAGTGACAGCAGCACTTCCGGCTTTTTCTGTGCATGTGATAGTGTGGAAACTAATCCAGGGCTTTATACATACTAGGCAAGCACTCTACCACTGAGCCCCAGGAGTGACAAGTGTAGAAATATATATGTACAGATATATATGTATAAAATAAGAAAGACATCTGTATATTATTAAATTACACATACTATATTACTATCAATTATCCATAATTAAATTATTCCTTCATTTCTCATTGTTGAAAATACAATAATATATTTATTGAAAATTAGTCAATGTACTATGATTATTGTTTTTAAGTTTAAAATATAATCATATACTAACTACTAATGTAATTGTTACTTTTAAACATTCCATTCATATGGATGTATGTCAGAATGCATTTCTTAGGATCTCCCGCCATTCGTAGGTGGCGGTCCCAGAATTTGAACCCTGGGCCTAGGTTGCTGGTTTTGGCTATGGCTTGCCTGATAACCCACCAAACTTCAGCAGTGTAAGGTCACATAGTCTTTCCGGGCCCTTTCATTTAGACCCAGGATGGTCACAATGCAAAGAAAAAAAAACAAAGTAAAACCACCTTCTGGAACTTCCCAGTTTTATCCTTATTCCCCCCCCCCTTTCTCTTTTTTTCTTTTTTGTTGGTTGTGGGGCCAGAAATCTGGGTCTGGACACTGTTCCTCAACTATTCAGCTCAAGACTAGTGTTCTACCACTTGAGTCATAGCACCACTTCCAGCTTTTTGTTTATGTGGTGCTGAGGAATCGAGCCCAGGGCCTTATGCATGCAAGGAAAGCACTCTACTACTGGGCCATCTTCCCTGCCCTTCTCCTTTTGTTTTTTTTTTATCAGTCCGGAGATTTGAACTTGGGTCCTAGGATCTCAGAATGGGCTGTGGGTCCATTGGCTACACCCCAGCCTAGGGTGATAGAATCTGAGGCAGAAATGCCACAAGCTGAGTTCAAGCCCCGGGCCTGGACAAAATAACTTAAGGCCGTGACTGGGAATTTGCTCCATTTTTCTGACAGGCCTGGTATTTGAACTCAGGGTCTGGGTAACTGTGTGACACTGTGGAGGAAGGGAAGTTCACTGTTGTTGAAGACAAGAATTTCAGACCAGTTTCCAGGCTGAATTTAAGCACCAACACTGGGAAAATTAATATTCATATATGTGATCTTTTTACATACATGGGCTTACTCCATTTGACATTTATTACACTTATTTATTCATTATTTATTTATTTAGTATTATTACATATATAACATTTATTTCATTTATTACATCTTATCACATGGATATATTTGCATATGGATTATACTTCATACTGAGACTCAGGATTTTTACAGAGAAGGAAAAAAAATGTGTCAAAGTAGGCAGGATGACAGATATCAGCCACAGATGCCTAGACTGTAACACTTTTGTATGGGTGTCCTTGGGTCCCCTTGGTAGGGTGCTAGCCATGAGCCCAACAGTGAAGAGTCAGTAGCTAGGCCCTGAGTTTAAGGTTCATGACCGAGAAAAATAAACCAAAACAATTGTCTGCAGGAGAAAAACTCACTAGAGTTCAGTACATACATCATTTTGGCCCTGACATGGGGACATATCTGAGCCTAAGGTTCTCATCTGCACAATAATCTGTGGAGCTCTTACAAGGACCAGATGCACTCAGTACACCATTCCTCATATAAGACTCATGACATAGCTGTATCCCACACACTGTCATTAGAATTAGGATGCTTTAATCAGTGTCACCAAACTACACAAAGTTCTAATGATTTAGAGGGGTGGGTTTTTTGTAGGGAGGGGGTGGTGAGTCAGCCACGGGGATTCCACTGAAAGTTTGGGGGTACTGTCCTAAGATCTTTTGCTCAAGGCTAGAGCTCTACCACTTTGAGCCAAAGCTCAGAGTTTTGCAGACTTCCTGTCAGGGCTGGATTTTAAAACCACCAGTGTCTGATCTCAGCCCCCCAGTATCTTGGATGACAGGGCTGATTGAGCCAGAAGCATCTGGTTCCGTGTAGCTGGGTTGCAGCAGTTTACCTCTGGCTAAGTCAGGTTAGATTGCAGCTCTCAGCACCAGACTCCTAGCTTGCTCTACAATGATGTATTTGCAGTCCTATTCTTATATCTTTGCAGTCAGAACATTCAATTGTTTTGTTTTGGTGCCAGTCCTGCATCTTGAGTAAGTGTCTAGATACAGTCCCTAAACTTTTATGCTCAAAGCTAGTACTCAACTGCTTGAGCAACAGCATGACTCCTGGATTTTTCTGTGCAAGTGGTAGTGAGGAATGGAACCCAGGACTTTGTACATACTCAGTGAGCACTCTAACACTGAGCCCCAGGAGTGACAAGTGTATAAACAGATTAATGTGTAGATTGGTAGATAGAGATAGATAGATAGATAGATAGACAGATAGATAGATAGGTAGATAGATAGATAGATAGATAGATAGATAGATAGATAGATAGATAGATAGATAGATAGATAGATAGATATAAAACAAGAGATGTCTGTATATTATGAAACTGCATATATGATATTACTACCAATTATTGGCAATTAAATTGTTCCTTCCTTTTTTAAGTATCATGATTGAATATATAATAAAGTATTAATTGAAAATTAGTCAATGTAGAGTAATTGTTGTGTATAATTTTAGAATATAATCATATACTAACTACTAATTTAAATGTTACTTTTATAACATTCTATTTGTACGGATGTATATCAGAATGTGTTTCTTAGAACCTCCCACATTCATTAGTGGCAGTTCCAAGATTGGACCTCCAGGTCTAAGTTGCTTGTTTCAGCTATGGCTTCCCTAATAGCCCATGAAACATTAGCAATGCAATGTCATGTACACATTCTGGGGCTTGTCATTTAGACCCAGGATGGTCACAATACAAAGGAATAAAAAAAGTAAAACCGCCTTCTTGAACTTCTCAGTTTTATCCTTCTCCTTTTTATTTATTTATTTTTTTGCCAGCTCTGAAATTTGAAGTAGGGTGGTAGGATCCAATGATCAGCTGTGGCAGAGATGCGAAGACCTGAGTTCAAGCCCTGTGCTAGGCCAAAAAAAAGTAATAATAACAATAAGACCCTGGTGAGGAAATTGCACCATTTTTTTAGCAGGCCTGGGATTTGAACTCAGGGTCTGGGTAACTCTGTGACACTATGTGTGAAGAGGAAAGCTCACCATCATTATAGACAAGAAATTCATGGGGCTGGGCAGTTGGCTCAGTGGTAGAGTGCTTGCCTTGCATGCATGAGGCCCCTGGTTCAATAACTCAGCACCACATAAGCAGAAAAAGCTGGAAGTGGCACTGTAGCTCAAGTGGTAGAGCGTTCACTCACCTTGAACTGAAGAGCTGAGGGACAGTGCTCATGCCCAGATTTCAGGCACCATGACTGGCAAAGAAAAGAAAAGAAAAGAAAAAAAGAAAAAAGAAATTCAGACCAGTTCCCAGGGTCTGAATAGATGCCCCAGCACTGGAAAAAATAATATTCATATATATGAGATCTATTTACATACATAGGTTCTACTGCATATGACATTTATTACTCTTATTTATTTAGTATTGTTACACATATAACATTTCCTTTATTATATCATATCTCATAGGATATATTTGCATATGGATTATACATCGTATTGAGACCCAGGACTTTCACAGAGAATGAACAAAAAGTGTAAAATTGGCTTCTTACTCCACAAATAAGTTTTTGGCCATGCTGGAATTTCAACTGAGCCTACATTGCCCAATCCATAAATGGGGTACAGTCTTAGCACACCAGCCTCCAGCAAACTGAGCATCCAGGAAATTCTAAGGAACTGTGACCAAGCCACAGTAGTGCTCAATTGATAAATGTGTAGATTGATATTATATATATATATATATATATACATATATATATATATATATATATATATATATATATATATATATATACCTGCATCTATATGTATATATATATTTACACAGACTTACAAAGAGGGAATGTGAAGATGTTATTAAATTATATATATGTTATAACCAATTATTAGTTACTAAATTATGACTCCATTTAATGAAGTATCATAGTTAAATACTTACAACAGCATTAATTAAAAATTAGTCAATATCCTTAATCATACCTTGGTGCTAGAATGAAGATATATATCCAATAATTTTTGTGTGGCATTCTAAAATACAATCATGAATTAACGGCAAATTTAATTATTACTTTTATAACATTCCATTAGCATTCACATGAACAAGAATGAGTTCATCAGGATCTCCCTCCATTTGTGGGTGATAGTCATAGCACTCGAATTCCAGGCCTGGGTAGATTACTTTGAATGCAAAACATTGGAATGACACTGTGAAGATTTCAGATTGTCACAATTAAAATAAAGAACAACAAGAAGAAAAGAAAGCCAAGTGTCAGTGGCTCCTGCCTATAATCCTAACTCCTCCTGAAGCTGAGATGTAGAGAATGCCAATTTGAATGCATCCAGGGTAAAAAAGTCCAAAACACTCTTCTTTCTAAGAGATCACAGGGGGGAAAAAAACCATGAGTGGGGCTGTGGCTCAAGGGCAGAGTGCTATCCTTGAGTAAAAGGAGCTCAGGGACAGGGCCTAGGCTCATAGGACAACCCTGGACCTTCCTCAACCCCCCCCCAAATAAAGGAGGCAATAACTCCATGTCTCTGTGTATGGATGGATGATGGGCATTCAGCAGGTTGCTCATGTCCATCCCCCCAACCTGGGCAAGTCCTCAGAGAGTCCTAAGTCTGAGCCAGCACCTTGAACAAAGCATCCTTCTCTGCCATTTAATAACTGAAGCCCCCCCCCCCCGGCTTTGCCTGGGCAGTGCAACAAGTGCCTTATGTTCTGGTTGAGATGTCCCATCGGGACACCTAGCAGCCAGCCACTGCCTCCAGGGAGACCACAGTTCCTAGGCTGTAGGAGTTGTCAAAGTTTCTGGCTCCATATTCTCTATCCCTCTGTAGAATATGTGAGCCTACTTCTCTGGGGCCTGGTGGCTATCCCTCATTCACCATTCCTCATTGCCGAGTCACATCCTGGTCCCAAATCTTGGCAAAGATATGAAATAGCCAGCGATTCCTGCACCAAAAGGGGTAAGCCAATAAATCCCACCCTCATAGTTCCTGTCAGAAGTGAGCCTTGGGCTGTGAATGTGGCTTAGTGGTAAAGTGCTTACTTAGCACGCACGAAGCCCTGGGTTTGATTCCTCAGTATCACAGAAACAGAAAAAGCCAAAAGTGGCACTGTGGCTTAAGTGATAAGAGTGCTAGCTTTGACAAAAAGAAACTCAGGAACATGCCCAGACTCTGAGTTCAAGCCCCAAGACTGGCAAAAAAGTGAGCCTGGTGAGACATATTCTTCTGGTACTCATAGGAGAGCCAAGGTTAGAGGTAAGAGGTAGGGTAGAGGACAGTTGCTGGTGGCTCACACCTGTAATCTTAGCTACTCAGGAGGCTGATATCTGAGGATCACAATTGCAAGCAGGAAAGTCTATATGAGACACTTATCTCCAATTAATCACCCAAAAGTCAGAAGTAGAGCTGTGGTTCAAGTAATAGAGTGCTAGCCTTGAGCACAAAACCTCAGGGATAGTATCCAGGCTATGAATTCAAACCCTAGGACTGGCAAACACACACACACACACACACACACACACACACACACACACACACACACACACCAAGCTAGAGCATTTGCCAGTCAGCCTGCACAAGTTCCATCTCTAGCAACACACACACACACACACCAAGCTAGAGCATTTGCCAGTCAGCCTGCACAAGATCCATCTCTAGCAACTCAATATTAAAAAAAGAGGGAGAAGGGAAGGAAAGACTGGCTCCTGGAGGTGATATAACTAGTGCCAAAATTCCACAGGAGTTCTAAGATGTGGAACAAGATAGAGAGCCTCAGGCAGAAGGTACAACATGCACAAAGTTTCCTGAGGTGTGGTGTAGAATAGGTGGTGTGGGTGGAATGAATGTTCTGTGGCTTCACACAAGTCCTGCAGGACATTCAAGGCTGGGTCAAGGTTTGTACTTGAGCCACAGGGAGGGCAGAGGGTGGAGGTCCCAGAATGGGGCTAAGGGGGAAGATGAGCTTGGCTTTTCACCATGGACCCCAGCAATTTCCTGTGGCTGGAAGACTATTTTTCACAGCTCCTTACCCTCAGGCCTCCTTTACATGGAGGAGTCAGGGCAAATGCAGGGAAGAACACTTGCTTAAGAAAAGCTTCTAGCCCAATGCTACTGGTGGCTCAACCCCTGTAAATCCTAGCTACTGAAAAGACTGATATCAAAGTCATGGGTCAAAGCCAGCTCAGGGGAGGAAAGTTAGTGAGACTCTTCTTGCCGATGGACTACCAAAAGCCAGAAATGGAGCTGTGGCTCAAGTGGTAGAGTGCCAGACTTGAAGCAAAAATTAAAGAGACCGGAGCCCAGACCCTAAGTTCAAGCCCCAGTACTGGCATAGAAAAAATAAAGAAAAGCTTTCAGGAGTTCCTAGTCCACTGTGGTGAAAGTCCAAATCAGTTGGGTGCTGCTGGCTCATGTTTATCCTTCTAGCTCCTCAGGAGGCTGAGATCTGAGGATCATGGTTCAAAGCCAGCCTGGGCAGGAAAGTCCAGGAGACTCTGATCTCCAATGAATCACAGGAAAACTGGAAGTGGTACTGTGGCTCAAGTGGTAAGCTGAAAAGCTGAAGGGACAGTGCCCAGGCCCAGAGTTCTAGCCCCATGAGCAACACCTGTCCTGCTTGAACCTCACTCTGTGGCTCTAGGCAGAGTAATTTCCAGTGGGCCCCTAAGGGTCTCCCAATATCTACATGTCTTACAAGTCTTGAAAGCACCACTCTTTGGGAACCTTTGCCTACAGAGCGGGCCAAAGTATCAGAGAAGGATTTAGCCTTGGGGCACGGAGGACATGGGCCAGAATGGCATCAGAATGGCAACTGTCATGGGTGCAGTGTGGATCTGAGCAGTAAGTCAACATTTCAGACCAGGTTTCTGGGCCAGGAGGGGCAAGATCTGCAAGATGGCACAGCAGGTAATGCCTACTCACGGGGGCAAATTTGTCAAGCACACCTTGGGTGGGTGTTGAGTTGGGCTCATGAAAGACTCGTAGGCTCAGGAATCCACAGGTGGCTGGCTGCTGCTTGTAGCAGTGGCTATCCCAAGAGTCCCAGGGCTCAGAGCCCTGCTTTCCTCAACAATGTTCAGCGGCAGATGAAGGTCTGCAATCATGCACCGAGTAAAAACGTGTTCTTCCCTTGGTCCTGTACCCTATGCATGGATGGAGGTGCCGGTTCCATGGAATTTACTGCTATGGCCCAGACCCCTCAGCCCGAGAAGGAGTTGGGGAGAAATAACTTATGTGTCCAGAATTTACTATGACTGTGCCTCTCGACTGCCCCCAGTTCTAGCTCAACTCATCATTACAACCTACCTGTGTGTGTGTGTGTGTGTGTGTGTGTGTGTGTGTGTGTGTGTGTGTGTGTGTGTGTGTGCATGGGCACATCTTGGTACTAGGGCTTGAACTCAGGACCTGGGCTCTGTCCCTCACTTTTTCATTCAAGGCTAACAACTCTACCACCTGAGGCAGAGCTTTTCTTCCAGCTTTCAGGTGGTTACTGGGAAAGGAGAGTCTCACACACTTTAGAAAAGTGAGCTGGTGATAAGAAATGTACTCATTACCTTGCCCATGTAATTGTAACCCCTCTGTACAATATTTTCACACACAAAAAAAGATCCTACTGATACCAGAAAAAAAAAGAAAAGAAAAGTGAGCTGGGCTGCCTCTGAATGCCAATCCTTAGATCTCAGCCTCCTGAGGAGCTAGGAATATGAGAGCATGAGCTATTAACATCTGGCCACATTTTCCTTCTTGGCTAAGACAGTGTACCTCTCTCCCAGCCTAGCTCCCATCTACAGCTAACCTTCTTCCTCCTCCCCCTTCTCCTCCAGGCTTCAGAGGAAACATACCCTCCGGTGAGAACATAGTAATAGGATATTTGGCAGGTTTGAGCTTTATGTTCTCCACACAGTCAAGGGCTGCTGGGAGCTGATGTGGAGATCAGAGATCTAGGCCAGGGCAAGTAGACAGCTGTTAGAACAGAAGACAGTATGAAGAGACATCCTTGCAGCTGGATGCCAGTGGCTCATGCCTATAATCCTAGCTACTTAAGGCTGACACATGAGGATCAAGCAAGATTCAAAGCTAGCTTGGGTGGGCAGACTCTTATCTCCAATGAATCACCAAAAAGCTGAGAAGTAGAGCTACTGTAGTACAACTGGTAGACCATGAGCCTTCCACAAACAAGCTAAAGGATACCACCTAGGCTCTGAGCTCAAGCCCTGGTAAACACACACACACACACACACACACACACACACACACACTAACATCCTTAGCAGGTGCCAGTGTCTCATACCAGCAATCCTAGCTACTCAAGAGGCTGAGCTCTTAAGATGGCAGCTTGAAGCCAGCCCAGGCAGAAAAGTTCGTGAGACGCTTATCTCCACTAAACTACTAAAAAAGATGAAATGTGAGCTGTGGTTCAAGTGGTAGAGTGTTAGATTTGAGCAAAGGAAACTCAGTGCCTAGGCCCTGAGTTCCAGCTCTTAGAGATTTTTTTTTAAAAAAGACACTTTCACCTCCCCCCCCGCCCCCGCCGTCAGGCCCTAAATCCAGATATTGGTCATCCTAGATCTCACTTCCACTCTTGCCACTTCTACAGCCCCACCACAAGTGGCCTGTTTCTGGCCAGCTCTGTGTTAAGATGTGAACGTACACAATGGGGGCCTACCAAGGTCAAGGCTAATGCCTAGAACATTGAGGTATTGGCCATACCAGTCTCTCCTACCCCAATTCCCTGGCCCTGGAATCTAAAGTCTGTGCCTCAGTGTTCTGGGCATCCAGAATTCTCTAGAAGGATTTGAGAGGCCCAGCTAAGGCTGGAAGATTGACTTGCCTGCGATAATGTATGTTGACATTTCCTAGACACCAACAGACACTTCCAAGCCATCTTGGCCTCACCTCCAATGTAGCCCGGAATCCTTCTTGCTTGGGTGGCCTTCAGTCCCCTATGAAGCTGGAGTTGGCCAGAGCCACTGGCAACTCCCTTCCCCCACTCACTGCCAGCCTGCTGAGAGGGACATGCAGCCAGAGGTCTAGAAGAGGAAAAGGGCAGGACATCCCATGTCTAAGTTCCCCACCCACAGACAGGCAATACTTTATTGCAGCTGGCCTGGCTGACCCAGAATCCCCTGCAGGAGGACAAAGATTTGGACATCTGGACTTGGGCCCCAAAGAAAAGTTTGAACTCAGGTCTCTGGCAATTTAGGACTCATTGTAGACCCAGATAGGAGGCTATAGGCAAGGGTGGTGTGGAGAAGGACCACCATCCGAGGTCAGAAAGAGGCAGACAGTCACCCAGGAAGCGGACAGAGAAAGATGAGGAAAATACACACACACACACACACACACACACACACACACACACACACACACACATACACACACACACACATACACACACACACACACACACACAAATATGGCACTGGTGTCTCACACCTGTCATCCTAGCTACTCAGGAGGTTGAGGTCAAAGCCAGCCAGCCAGCACAGAAATGTCTGTGAAGCTCTTATCTCCAATGAACCAACAAATAGCCAGAAATGAGCTGTACCTCAAGTGTTAGAGCACCAACTTTGAGCACAGAAGCATAGGAACTTCACCTAGGCCCTGAGTTCAAGACCCAGGTCTTCTACATCCAAACACACAGACACAGACACACACAGACACACACACGAACACACAGACATACACACTGGTAGCCCAAAGCCTCAGCAGTCCCTGAGCACCCTGAATATTCCACCCCAGAGATGATGGCACTACCATCATAGACCAACTGTAGACAAAACTCAGAGCCTCTCACATGTCTGGAATGGTTCACAACACATCATGGCATTTCTACTGTACAGTTATGCAGAAAATTCAGCTACCTTTTGTTTGGTTGTAGGTTATGGAGTTTGAGCTTTGGGCCTGCCAGCAGGGCCTCAGCTCTTCAGATGAAGTTGTGTGTTCTACCACTGGAGCCACAGCACCACATCCAATTTTCTGGTGGTTCATTGGAGATAAAGTCTCACAGACTTTCCTGCCGAAGCTGGCGTTGAACCGTGATCCTTAGATATCAGCCTCCTGAGTAGCTAGGATGACAGTTGTGAGCCACTGGCTGTGCCCGGCTACAACCAACTTCTTTTTTTTTTTTTTTCAGCTTTCTTTCTTTCTTTTTTTATTGTGAAAATACTGTACAGAGGGGTTACAATTACATGGGCAAGATAAGCAGTACATATCTTATCAAGCATTGTAGCCTCCTCCTTTGTTTCCCCTTCCTATCCCTTCCCAGCTTTCCCCTATCCCTTAACCAACCCTTCCCCCCCCCCACGAAAGTTGTAAAGTTCTTTTTTGATATGACAACTTGTACTTCTCATTGATGCAAGGGTCAGCCTGTATACTTACTTAAATGACTTGTTTTTTCCCCTTCCCCTCCACAAATTATACCACAATTAAATACAGTGAAAGCAGGGGTTGTACTGTGGGCAAGGGACATACAAAGCAACAAAGAAATAATCTTATAAATGTGTTAGAAACAAATGCTTGAAAGAAAAAAAAAACATTTAAATATAAACCTTAGGGTTCATTTTCCTAACATCACCTTATCTAACCTTTTCTGCTTGACTCATATATATACTAAATATTGCAAATAAAGGAAACCATGGGACCTAAGTTTCTTTGGGCTTGGCTTACTTCACTTAATATAATTTTTTCCAAGTCTTTCCATTTCCTAACAAATGAGGCAATGTCATTCTTTCTGATGGAGGCATAGAATTCCATGGTGTATATATACAACATTTTCTTGATCTATTCATCTACTGAGGGGCATCTGGGTTGGTTCCATATCTTAGCTATGGTAACTAATGCTGTAATAAACATAGTTGTGCTGGTAGCTTTAGTGTGGTCTTGTTTGTAAACATTTGGGTAAATGCCCAAAAGTGGGATTCGTGGGTCATAGGGGTGATCTATGTGGAGTCTTTTGAAGAACCTCCATACTACTTTCCAAAGTGGTTGAACAAGTTTACACTCCCACCAACAATGAAGTAAGGTTCCCTTCTGTCCACATCCCCTCCAGCATCTGTTGTTATTAGAGTTCTTGATTTTTGCCATTCTAACTGGGGTGAGGTAGTATCTTAATGTTGTTTTGATTTGCAACCCTACTACTATCTCTTGCAAGCAAGGAAGGGGTATCTTTCTTTCATGTTTGGTTTTTGTTTTTTATTTTGGTTGAGGGGCTTGAACTCAGGGCTTGGTTACTGTCCCTGATGTCTAATTTTCCTCAAGGCCAGTGCTCTACCATTTGAGCCACAGTGCCACTTCCAGTTAGAGATTGGAGATGAGTATCTGGAGGGACTTTCCTGCCTGGCTGGGAAATGAGATCCTCTGGATCTCAGCCTCCTGAGTGGACAGGAAGACACATGTGAGATGACAGGTGTGAGCCATCGGCTCATGGTTTAAGGTGTCTGAAGGACTAGACACCTTAAGCCAAAAATGGCAAAAACTCCCATTCTCTTGGATTGGAAAAATTAACATTTTGAAAATGGCAATACTTCCCAAGGCTATCTACAAATTCAATGTGATACCTATCAAAATTCCAACCTCATTCTTCAAGGAAATAGAAGAGGCAATCCAAAAATTCATATGGAACAATAAAAGACCCCGAATAGCAAAAACGCTCCTCAACAGAAAGAACCCTGCTGGAAGAATATCAATACCAAATTTCAACCTCTACTATAAAGCCATAGTAATCAAAACAGCTTGGTACTGGCACAAGAACAGACCTCAGGACCAATGGAATAGAATTGAAAACCCAGAAATGAACCTAAAGAACTACAGCTATCTAATCTTTGATAAGGGAGCTAAAAAAATAGAATGGAAGAAAGACAGCTAAAAAAATAGAATGGAAGAAAGACAGCCTCTTCAGTAAATGGTGCTGGCAAAATTGGTTAACTACTTGTAGAAAACTAAAGCTAGATCCTTATATATCACCCTGCACCAGAATCAACTCCAAATGGATCAAAGACCTCGGAGTCAAAGCAGACTCTCGGAAAACATTACAGGATGGAATAGGAGAAACCCTAGGTCTCCTTGGCGCAGGCCAAAATGTTCTTAATAGAGACCCAGAAACACAACAAATCAAAGAAAGGTTGGAGAAAAGGGATTGCATGAAGTTGCAGAGCTTTTGCATGGCAAAGGACATAGCTAGCAAGACCAATAGAAAGCCTACGGATTGGGAGAAGATCTTCACTGAGCCATACAATGGACAAGTGTCTCATATCTAAAATATACTTGGAACTCAAAAAATTAGATCCCACACCAACAAATCCTCAAAGAAACAACTGCCCAATAAATAAGTGGGATAAAGACTTAAAGAGAAACTTTTCTGAAGCAGAAAGAAGTATGGCCAATACACACATGAAGAAATGCTCAACCTCCCTAGCCATAAAAGGAGTACATTTCTTATCAAGCATTGTAGCCTCCTATGCAGCCACCTTCTTATACCAAGGGAAAACCCAACTCATCAAGACACAAACCAAATGTAACCCTACACTTCAGACTTTGTCACCAGCATCCAAAACCATTCTTCCATGGATGGAGAGCATATAATTGACAATACCATTCCACCCCAGATCCCATTCACCCACTCCCTGTCTGCCATAGCCATAACCTCTGGAGTTCTTGGTAAGGCACCACCTACCCTGCTTTGGCTTCACACTGGGGTAAACCTGGGGACTTATTAGAAATGTCTGTACTGTGAGGTCAGCATCTGGTCTCAGAACCACAGAAACACTACTACTTCACCATCTCTTGCAAGCAAGGAAGGGGTGTCTTTCTTTCTTGTTCGGTTTCTGAATTTTTTTTTGTTTTGTTTTGGTTGAGGGGCTTGAACTCAGGGCTTGGGTACTGTCCCTGATGTCTAATTTTCCTCAAGGCCAGTGCTCTAACACTTGAGCCACAGTGCCACTTCGGGTTGGAGATTGGAGATGAGGCTCTGGAGGGACTTTCCTGCCTGGCTGAGAAATGAGATCCTCTGGATCTCAGCCTCCCGAGTGGGCAGGATGACAGGTGTGGGATGACAGGTATGAGATGACAAGTGTGAGCCACTGGCTCATGGCTTAAGGTGTCTAGTCCTTCAGAATTTCCACCTAGTCCTTCTCTAGACACTACCACCTAGACACCCCTCTACCTCCTTCAGGGAAAGCAAAGGGAGGCTAGAATCTGGGTGGGGTCATGGGGATTAAAGGGCCCACTCCACATCACTAACCCCCTCTAAGCTCCCATCTGCCTCCTCTGGATTGCCTGGTCTTCCAGGGTGGATCAGACCCACAAGGAGTTCTGGGGCCTGCCCTATGTCCCCGTGCCCCACCCAACCGATACCTGAGGACTTCTTGGGCCAGCTGCGCCATGTCCCGGTGGAAGACGTTGGGAGGGTTGCTGATAACCAGGCCCAGGGGTACCCAGGGCAGAAGGAGTGTCCAGCTCCCCTCTGTCAAAGGAGACACAAAGCACAGATGGATCTACTAAGAGATTCAGTGCATCTACCTGTCACGAAAGGTCCCTGGGAGAAGTGTTTTATGGTGACAGCCCTGGGGCCTGACCTCAGGGCCCGGCACTGTCCCTGACTTTCTGTGTCTACAGGGGAGTGCCCTTTCACCTGAGCCATGGTGCCACTTCCAGCTTTTACTGTGTATGCAGGACCTAGGAATTGAACCCATGCTTTCCTGTGTGCTAGGCAGCTCTACCTCTAGGATGCAATCCCAGCCCTGGATAGCTGTTCTTCTGTGATCCCTCGGGCCTGTCTTGGGACAGTCTCGCACATCTATACCAAGTCTCTCACCAGCAGCCCTGGCTGGAAATGAACACGCTCTGCTATGTTGCCCATCATCTGTAGCACCTTTGTTGTCTGTGCTTCCTACAGATCCTCCTTGTTAAGCAAGACCCCTTTTCAAGTGCTGTCTCCAAGAAGCCCTTTCTGATCACCTTGGAAAAGCTGGAGCCTCTCCGCTGTGCAGGCTGCCAGCCTTGTCAGACTCTGCCCTCCAGCCAGTGTGTGTTGAGAATGCATGAAGGGGAAGGCCTGGATTCCACCACCGGATTTCTGAAGGCCCTGATACACCACCCAGGGGCAGGTGTTGTATCACACTCCGTGAGAGGGGCTCGAGGACTGGGCAATCTGTGGGCAACATGACAGGGCCATTTCTTTTTGTGGGCTTGAACTGAGGATCTGGGAGCTGTTTCTCTGAGTTTTATTGCTCATGGCTGCTGCTCTACCACTTGAGCCACAGCTCCACTTCTGGCTTTTTGGTGGTTCCATGGAGAGAAGTGTCTCTCTCGCTTTCCAGCTTATGGCTGGCTTTGATCCTTGATCCTCAGATCTCTGCATCCCAAGTCACCAGGATGTCAGGCTTGACCCTGAGCCAGAGGTGACGGGCACCAAAGGCTTTTTGGTTTTTGTTTGCTTCCGTTTATCTCCTGTGAACTAGCAAGCCCAAGTTAAAATAATCAGTTACAGGGGATCAAATTCCTCCCCTAGGTCGGTTAATCCAGGCAGATAAAATGTCTTTGGAAAAGGCTAGTCTGAGTTGGCTTAGGGATGTTTGTGTGTGTGGGTGTTAGGGATACCTATCCTCATCTACGTGATGCCTCCTCCTCCCAGCAGGGAGTGCATCCAGGATCCTGACCCCAAGGGAGGTGGATGAGGGAGGGTACCTAAGGTCACATCCAGGGGGATGATCCGAATTCTGTCCTGCACTGATAAAGCCTGGACAGATAAAGGAGAGAAGGAGAGGGTTATTGGAACAAGAAAGTGAGCCCCTACCTTTGGCTACATGTACCAGCAAGAAAACTGAATACATCTTTCTTGGTAGTCAGAAAAAAGATGTACACTATTCATTTATTTTATGTTTGTGTTAGTCCTAGGGCTTGGATTCAGGGCCTGGGTGTTATCCCTTAGCTTCTTTTGTTCAAGGTTGAGGCTCTACTAACTGAGCCTCAGCACCACATCTGGCTTTTTTGTGTGTGGTTTTGGGGAGCTAGGTGGTTTATGGGAGATAAGAATCTCCTGGACTTTCCTGCCCGGGCTGCTCTGAGTCACATCCATCAGATCTCAGCCTCCCAAAGAGCCAGAATGATGGGTGGGAGCCATGAGCTCCTGACTGCCGCCATCCATTTATAATCCCTTAGGCCCAGAGCCAGGCTACCTATACTACCCCTCCTTGTTGGGAGTAGGAAGCAGACATGAGTGGGTTTGATACTTCAACAACCTACCTATCTTTGAGCATTGTTCTGGGTCAGTCTGATGGAGGCTTCGTCCTTATCCACAGCAATGACATGGCTCTGTCACAAGAACAAATGTCCCCCCGGGAGGCGTCAGGTCTGTGGTCTTTCCTCTGAACCCCGCCACCCTAACCAAAACGACACTCCCCAGCAAAGCGTAGTACACACAGAGTGTTTTTATTGTCTTATACCCAGGGTCTCGTCAGATACGTGGGGGTATAGGTCAGAGGCCCGGAATTGTGCTGGCAGGGGGACAAGGCGACACCTTCTCATCCACTTTCCTTCAACAGTGTAGCAGAGGGATGTGGGCAAGGACTGATGGGATAGACAATGAATAACCATCACGGTCTAGCCAGGGCACAGAGGGGCTTACCTCAAGGGGCTGGTTCAACAGGCTGGGCAAACAGCTCCTGACCCACAGCCCACCTCCAGAATGAGAGGGCCAACTTGGGTTCCAGCCACATGGGAATGCTGGGCCACCTCCTCCAGCATTCTACCAATTCCTGCGAGAGAGAAAGAGAGAGGGAGAGAGAAGAGACAGAGAGGGAGAGAGAGAGACAGAGGTCCAGAATTACACTTAAGCCAGGTGCCGGTGGCTCGGACCTATAATCCTACCTACACAAGAGGCTGAGATGTGAAGATGGTGGTTCATAGCTGGCTCCAGAGGAATGTCTGTGAGACTCTTATCCTCAAAGAACCAACAGAAAACCGGAAGTGATGCTGTGGCTCAGGGGGTAGAGTACTAGCCTTGTTCTGAGGAGCTCAGGGATAGCATCCAGGCCCAGAATTCAATCCCCACAAATGACAAGAAGTGGACTTCCCACACAAGAAGGGACTGAATAACACACAGGGTCCTAGGAAGCCTGGCAGAGAAATCAGGCCAAGATTCCTCTCAGCTGGGGTCATGAGTAGGTCACCTGGCTTCTCCATGACTCATTTTCCCCAGCTGGAAAAATGAATAGAGTGAAAAATCCCTTCCGCATGGGGACAGGGTAATGATGAAAGGCAGCCATGTTTTGTTTCATAATCCCACACCTGTTGCTTGATTAATAACAGACCCCATCTGAGCCCTTTCCCGGCAACTTCCTGTCATATGCTCACAGAATTGTTGAGAACTGTATCTGACACCTGCTCCCTCTGTGCCTGGCCCTGCTCCAGAGACACCTCTGTATTAGTCCCTTATTTACTCACAACTGTCCTATGAGGAGACTTAGGTCCAATGGTGGACATCCAACCCAGAGCTTCACCTGTGGTCAAGAATCGGCTGCCGTGAACTAAGAGTTTGGGACAATCCATCTAAAATGATGACTGAGCAGGGCACTAAATGTCTACCACCACCACTACCTCCCCCCACCCCCCACATACACACAAACACACCTCCACCATCCTTTGCAGGCAAAGATGTTTTACTTTCTTTCTTTTTGTTGGTTGTGGGGCTTGAACTCTGGGCCTGGGTTCTATCCCTGACCTCTTCAGCGCAAGTCCAGCACTCTACTACTTGAGCCACAGCACCACTTCCGGTTTTCTGGTGCTTTATTGGAGAGAAGAGTCTGAGGGTCTTTCCTGCCCAAGCTGGCTTTTACCATGATCCTAAGATTCAGCTCCTGAGTACTTAGGATGAGAGCCATGAGCCACTGGCACCCGGCCAAAGAGGCTTTTCTATGCCTGTCATCCTATCCCCTCAGGAGACTGAGATCTGAGGACTGCACTTGGATGCAACCCTTGGCAGCAAAGTCATTGAAAACTCTTATCTCCAATTAAACACCCAAAAACCTTGCAAGTGGAGCTGTGGCTCAAATGGTAGAGTGCTAGCTTTGAGCATGAAACCAGGGATGGGACCCAGGCCCTAGTTTTAAGCTTTTTCTAGCATAGACACACCCAAGAAAAGGAAGCAGGTGAGCACACGGGAGTTCAAAGCTCACACACAATACTCAAGACTCACAGAATAGACCCCATCCTGCTCTGAGTCTCTAGATTCTATGTACTAGATCATGGTAGGCTGAGATGGGACTGACCATGCACCAAGTCAGGACATTCAAGTACAATCCATACTGAGGATCCCATGACCTCATCAAGGACTCAAGATCTCTCACTGTCCTGCCTTGACACTGGGCAGTCAGGTGAGATCTAGTTATCCAAACAAAGGATATGGGAATGAATGAATTTCTCAGCCAAGGGATGCAGACTGGAGGGCTCTAGGTCCCTCTCTCTCAGGGAGGAGAAAGGGGCTGATCCATCTCAGGAATGTTCCTGGGTTGTGAGTATCCTCAAAGAAACAACCCTGCTCCCACCCCAGTGCCTCCTGATTTCCCACTAGCCTCAACCTTCAGTCGGCCCCTCCCACATCTGCCATCTAGACTAAAGGGTGAGCCAGCAAAGAGACCCACCTCTACCTCTGAGAATGGCAGTCAGGGGGCCGTAGAATCCCCTAGAGGAAGTCTGGGGGCAACACGGGTCTGACTCTTGCCCTCATTCCCTGGGTGTCCTGTTCCAGTGGCACGCTTACCTCTGTCTCTGGTCGAGGAATGAACACTGGGGGTGTCACCTTCAGATTGAGCCAGCAAAAGTGCCAGTGCCCATGGATGTACTGCACAGGCATCCTGCAGTGGACGACAGCCAGGTTTTCAATGGTGAAACCAGAGTGCCAGGACTTTTAATAGCCATGTGGCTGGGTCGAAGATTCTATCACTGATGGTCTAGGCCTGAGTCACTGGATCTGGGATTGTCCTCCCTCTTCATCTCCCTGCTAATCCCTTGCCACCCCCCTCTAGACACTCCCTCAACCTATACCTCCCTAGCGCTTGGACAGTATCTTCTTATCTGACCAGAAAATAAACTCCATGAGCCAGGGGAAATTGAAACTCTGTGACCCACCCTGAGTCCTAGGGTCTACCCGAGGCTACTTCCCTCTGCAGTCAGCGACCACTCAGATTTGTATGTCATGAAGTTGCTGATGTCATGAATGGGTCAGTGGCTTGGTCCTACACACTAGCTTTAGGCTCTGGAACTGTCCCCACAGAGATTGTGAATGGTTGGCTCCCTTGATCTAGGGACTCCAAACCAAGGCTTGCATGCTCCCTTCTTCCTTCCTTTCCTCCTTTTCTCCCTCCATCCTTCCCTCCTCTCTTTCTCTTTCCTTTCTTTGTGTCACTCCTGGGCATGAACTCAGAGCCTGGGTGCTGTCCCTGAGCCTTTTTACTCAAGGCCAACAGTCTACAGCTTGAGCTGCTAATCCACTTCTGGCATTTTCTTTTTGGTAGTCAGTTGGAGATAAAGAGTCTCAAGCCTCCTAAGTAGCTAGGATGACAGGTGTGAGGCACCAGCATCCAGCTCAAACCAAGATTTCTTCATGTGCTGTGGAACCAGCACTGGAACCTTTCATCGTGTATGACTCCAACTCTCTCTCCCCCAGGAACTGGCACACACTGTAACATTTTGTTAGATAAATAGATGAGCATCTGTCTATGACAATACTACAGAAAAGTCCCATCCAACTCAGGTAAGCATCCTGGGTGGGGGTAAAGCCTGATGTAGCTCTCCCACAGTTCTCCCTCCTCCCTCTTCCCACCCTCCTGGTGCCACCGCACTTAACTCTTTTGGTTCCAAGGACGTGAGCCATGTACTCACTGTATTCTGGGGTCTCTAGGATGACTATCTTCTCAAAGATCTCTGTCCCGCCACTGACCAGCTGTATGGCACTCTATTCCCCACTCAGCTGTGAACAAGGTTGTCCTGAGTTGAAAGCTTGGCTCAAGGGGCCTCCTCTGCACTCCCTAGTGCCAGACTGGATGGTCCACCATATCCGGCCCCCAATTTTCATGTTGCAGAAAAGGATCCCTGAGGCATCCTGGGTCTCTGAATCTCCCAGAGTCCAGTACAGGTCCTGGGAATTGTCTCTGCTCACAGCAATCAGGCTGCAGATGGCAAGGTCACAATCTCTGCTCCCCACAACATTCTCGAATGTAGTGATCACCCTAGAGAGAGCCGGAGGAGAATCGGCAGCTGCTGGAGAAAGGCAGTCAAGGCACGGCGTTCATATCAGGAGACCATTTGGCTCCGCAACTCTGCTTGTGCTGCTTGAATATCATTGTTTGGTGGCTGAAATGGTCCTTCTCATTTGACCCATTATCCCAAGCATTAGTAGAAATTGCCAGCTTCAAGGAAAAAACCCTGGAAAAGCTGGCATTTCAACTTGTCCCAATCAAACTTAAAGGGTTCCAAAGTCAGTGGTCCCCTTTTCCTTCCAGACAGCCTACAGTAGGTTACAGAAAATGGCATTCAGAGAGCCCTAGCTAACAGCCATGTCCTGATACCAAGCAGGCTCCAGCAGGGGCAAACACTTGCCTACCATTGCCTAGCTGGAAACAGCCCAGGAGGGACACAGATTGGAGTCTGCAGGACTCCAGGTAGGACTACCCACCAGTGCACTGCCCCTAGAGTGAATCCACGCCACCACTGGGGGACGGAGCCCCCTCCCCAGATGCCCACTTACATGGTCAATACCCTGGGTAAGATTCTCCTCTCATCCTCAGTCGTGGTGAACCATCTGCTATGTCACACCGTTCATCACTTCCCAGACCCTCCTAGATTCACAGCCCCTGCCCTACTACCTCCCATCTAATTCCCTATTTATGTTTGGCAGACTCATTCCCAACCTTGAATTAGCTCCAACTATACACACCAGAGCAGACTGTCTGGCTGGAAGAGTGCGGCTGTGATCACAGTAGCCTCATGAGCCTTCTGGCTAAAGACAGAAGGGCAGGTGTCCACTCTGGTCTGCGGTTCACACAGGCCTCCTAGAAGAGACCCACGCAGGTCCAGCAGCTACTGTGGGCTGCAGAAAAGGGGAAGAAAGAGGTGGAAAGGAACATCTACTGAGACCTTCTCTAAAGGAGCCATGAAACGGTGAAAGAGAAAACAAAAATTATGGCTGGGCTCATACTGGACATTAATTGAAAAAGAATAACAAATACACACATACACACAAATAAAATGCTTTTGCTCTTTTTAGACAAGGTGACTGTACAATGAGAAAGATTATCTCTCTCTCTCTCTCTTTCTCTCTCTCTCTCTGTCTCTTTCTCTCTCTCTCTCTCTCTCGCACGCACACACACGCACACACACACACACACACACACACACACACACACACACACACACACACACACACAGATTCAGAGCAGTGTCTCTCCTGAGTTTGTTGGTTTCTCACCTGGGCAATGTACTAGCTGGAGCACAGGGGTTCCCTTGTCAGAACCAAGGGATCTCACCCAAGGGGAACAATGCTCTCATAATGCAGAAGGGCCAGACCCTTCCCATTGGTAACAACAAGCCTTGACTCCCCATTCACCAAAACCCTAGACCAGGATGCTGGGTGAAGGAGTTCCGAGACACGTGGCTTCTCAGAGCCTGGACAGAAAACAAAGCAGGTGCCTCCAGAAAGGTGTCTGACCTGGGGTGGGGGCGTTGTTGGGGACTTTGATGGGGTCCTAAAGGCTATATACATGGATGGACTCCCTACTTCCCTCCTACATACTTCTGGGCAACGTGGCAAATTCTTGGTGAGGACTAGGAGACTAGATGGACTGGTAGCACTAGCAGAAGCTGGCAGAACTGGGAAATGTGATCACCCAGTCAGAACTGTTGAATGCTGGGGTTGGTGTACAGGCCGGTTATATGTGTGTCAGAGGGGGTGTGTTTTTCTCCCAAATACCCACCTTCTATCTGACCCCAGTGCCCTCACCTCTGTAGTGGGCTCTTCTGGGAATGACCTCAGGTGAAAGGGTGACTGAGCGCAGAAGACAAGGGCTCACACAACAACGGAGTCTATCTTCTGCATCCAACAACCCCTGCCCAGCAAAAGGGAAAAGAACCTAGAAGGTAGGTGTGGAGGTGCAGCTCCCCACCTCTGACTAAAGCCACCAGGTTCCCACCAGGGAGAGGTAGGGTGCAGATGCACAGCTGTGTGGTTCCCACTGCTCCAGGCCAGGGGTTCTGTGGTGTCCCCTCCTCCCCATCCCTGCAGCTCCCCTTTTCCTGGAACACTGGCCACTAGGGATGAGGGTGGGATCCTCAGGTGGACACCCACCTCCACCCCCCACCCCTGGGGTGCATTTGTGGCAGAGCCAGGACAGACTGTGGGGCACGGTGGAGGCACAGGCAGGGCAGGATGGGGAGGCAAGAGGCAAGGGTCGGGGCCGCGAGGGTGGGGAGGAAGGGTAGAGTGGGGGATGGGGTTTACAGGGGGGGTTGTGGAGTGCGGGAGCTCAGGTCGGCCACTCACGTGTGCTGCTGGAAGAAGCTGTAGGCTGCGATTCCGTGTGGCGCCAGGAGTCTGAGAACCGAGGGCTGGAACCAAGTCAGGGCCACCAGCAGGCCAGGGGCGCAACATCTCCGCCAGGTGACTGCTAGAGGCTCCGTGGGTCCCAGCCAGCAGCGCCATGTTTGAAACCCAGCGCGGGCGCGTGGTGTAGCTGTGCGCAGCCTCTGCTCTTCCTCAGCCACCACCGCAGACTCAGCGGCCTCCTAACCTGTGGCCGCCGCCGCCTCAGCAGCCACTGCCTCTGCCGTGCTCCCCGCACCGGGACCTCAGACTCAGGGCCACCATGGCTGGGCGCCTCCGAGGGGCTGCGTGTGGCGATGTGCGTGCCTTGCAGCTCCACATGCTCTGCGCTCCCGGCCAGGACCCACACTATGATCGGAGCACCCGCCAGCCACTGAAGCCGTTTCCACGCGTGCTAGTGCTCATGCTCGCTCTTCTCCCAGCTCTCTCTCTGCCCCACACTCCTCTCCTGGGCCACCCACCCCTGCTGCACACACACCGATGCCCCTGGAGCTCCTGGCCATTGCTGCCACCAAGGTGTGCTCCTGGGCCCCGCCCCCTCCTCCCCTGGGTCCCACCCCCCACCCCTGGCCACAATTGCAGCCCTGACTGGGCCCTGAGGCTTCTGGACCATGGCAATTGCAGCCTTACCTCAGCTCAACATTACCCCCACCCCTAGTACCGGCCCAGGGGATCGAATCTCCCCTCAGCCCCACCGCTGGAGGAGACTCTCCTCCATCCCCCTCCACTCCACACACCAAGCAGTTGCATGGTGACACTCCTGTGTGTATGTGTGTTTGTGTTTGTGTCTGTGTGATTGTTGGGGATAACCACCTCTCAAGGACTCAGAACATAGCACCCTTTGGGATGACTCAGCACACAGCACACTTCCAAAATCAGCACAAAGCACCCTGTGTAAATGACTCAGCACACAGCTCCCCTTGAAGGACTCAGCATGTAGTATGCTGAGTACTCTACCCAGCACCCTTTGAAGGAGGGAGTCTATAGCCCACAGTGTAAAGGACTCAGTGAATGGCATGCTTTGAAACACTCAGCACATAGCACTCTTTCCCAGGGACTCATCACAATCTGTGTTGAAGCACGCTGTGTAAAACACCCAGTGCACAGCTTCCTTAGATAAACTCAGCACACAGAACAATTTTGAAGGACTCAGCACATACCACACTGTGGAAGCTCTCAGCACACAGCACCATTTGAAGGACAGTACAGAGCACCCTATGGAAAGGACTTGGCACACAGCACTCAAAATACACTTCATCCCTCTCTTCTCAATGGCTCACACATAGCAGGACCCTTTAGGATGCATTAACACACCACAACTTTTGAAGGACTCAGAGTACAATACTTTGTGTAATGGACTCAGCAAAAAGCCCCCTTAAAAAAAAACCAGGATGGCCCACTCTTCTCAGGGATTCAGCACATAGCACCCTTTGGGATGACTCAGCAAACAGCATCTTTTTAAGGACTCAGCATATAACTCCCATGAGGGAAGGACCCAGTAAATAGCGCCCTGTGAAGGACTCAGCACATAGCTGTATGTCACAAGTTCAGCTGTCATTAGAATTAGGGTGCTTTCTTCAGTATCACCATTCTTCAGAAACACGTCACAAATCCTACCAGTTCACATTTAGACAAGCTGTGTTTTATGAGGGAAGTCAGCTGGGGGTCTTTAACTAAAAGCTTGGGGGCCCTGTCCCTGAGCTCTTTGGTTCAATGCTAGAGCTCTAACACTTGGAGGCACAGATCCAATTTTGTTTTTTGGGGTTTTTCTCTGACAGGTCTTATGGTGATAAGTAAGGCCAAGTTAGGGTATCCGTGGGCAAAGGCTCTTAGCTCAGCCTGGAGCTGACCTCTCCCTTCCCTGTTGCCCTGGAAAGCTGGGACTCCTGGAGCTCTCTGGGCCTAGGGTTGAACAGACCTACTCAGGCATCAGCAATCAGGGTGAGCAAAAGTCAGCTTGGCCCTAGTAACTTGCCCAAATTGAACTCTAGAGGATAATGGCATGAGACCGCATGTTCCGTGTGTGGCCACCAGGGGGCAGGAGTGGCCCACAATAGGGATTGTACTTGTCACTTGTGTTTACTCTTGCTTCCCTGGGGCCCCCAATCATGATTCAAAGCCACCATGGACAGCAAAGTCCTTGAGACTCATACCTACAATTAACCATCAAAAAGGAAGTGGGGCTGCACACACACACACACACACACACACACACACACACACACAAACACAAACACACACACCACATATATGCAAAATCAGAGATTTCTACACTGCAGTCTTTGGGTATTCTCTACTTTTTCCCCCACTAAGCCTGGTGGCTGCTGGCCCAGATGTTTGGTGCATACAACATCACCTGGCATCTTCAATTTTGGAGGAACAGAATGGCTAGAAGGTCAACCTTCCCCCATCCCGGCTCCTTGATTGGGTCATCGTCTATCCAGGCCCTTTGGGGCTCCTTTACAGACTCGCCAAGATGCCTTCAAAAGGCATCACATACTGGGCACTGGTGGCTCATGCCTGTCATTCTAGCTACGCAGGAAGCTGAGATCTGGAGGATCATGGTGCCAAGCCAGTCTGGGCAGGACAGTGTATGAGACTCTTATCGATGAACCATCAGAAAACAAAAATGGCAGTGTGGCTCAAGTGGTAGAGTGCCAGCCTTGAGAAAAAGAGCTCAGGGACAGCCTTCACGACCAACAACAACACGGAGAGGCATTGCATGATGTCTTTGGGATTGTCATGGGCCAAATGTAATTGGAATTAATTATAATTGGAATTAATCAAGTCCTCCAAGACAAAGCAGTACCTCCTTTAATCCTGTGCTCCTCCATCTCGTCTCACCCCCTGGCCTTGTTCGTGCTTTGGGTCAGCATGGTTCTGGCTGGATGGGAGGGCTCCAAGGAAGATCCCAGAGCAATCACCCCACCTCCTTCTGCCCTGCTCACCCTGATGCTTCTGCTCTTTGCCATAGACCTTCTTCCTGGAATCCATCCATGAGGTCATCACCACCATCATAGTGGTGAGTGGTGGGTGTGGCCTAACTAGGGGCAGTCAGAGGTGGAAGTAGGTCTGGGACTAGGAGCTTCCACTTTGGGTGTGGGCTGAGGCCTGGGCTGACTTTTATTTCATCCTGAGCCTTGCAGTGGTAGGGAGACAGTTTAGACTTTACATTGAGTCAGGTAAGATTGGAATCTGGAGGACCACTTGTGTGGGGAAGGATGTGGGACTCAGGGGGCCACTGTTGTTGGTATTTTCTTGGGACTCCCCCCTCCCTCTCTCATCCCTCAATGGTAGAAGAAAAACTTCAACTCAGGGTGTGGGAAGAGGGGGCAGGGGAATATTTTGGGTTGAACCAGACTTGTGCTTCATATTAATCCTAGCCCCTACTTCCTATTTATCTGAGGAATGGCCATATGGGTTTGGGAGGGGGAAAAATCATCCTAGCTGAGAATGTGGATCAGTGGTAGAGTGTTTGCCTAGCATGCCAGAAGTCACCAATGGGCCACCAATAGGCCATTAGATGTCCCTTGAGTTTGGGCCAACTCCCTTCAGCCTCTGCCCTACCCTACCCCCAGTTTAACCTTCCCGTTGCCCGGCAGATGGAGGCCTGAGAGAAAGCCACTTGGTCACCTACTTCTGGTGGCTGCCAACGCTTTTGAGAGTCAGTATGTCACATAGAGAGTCGTCATCTACATCAGTCTACCGGAGAAAGTGAGAGAGCACTCCTCCCCTGAGCCTGGAAGCTGTGGGCAGATCTGGATGTGGGGCATCTGGGGCGGGACCTGCTCCTTGGGGGAATCCACTATGGGGTCGGGAACCCTGACCTCTCCTCTGGCAGTTTCCATGCTGTCTTCAAGTTGCTTCTGAAGCAGTGTTGGGGAGGGGGATGGGAGGCTCAGCCTGTGCTGGCATCTGGAAACTGCTGTCTGTGCTTTCCCTGGCTAGGAGTGACAGCAGCTCCTAAACACTCTCCTCTTCTCGATCTTCTCCTGAGACAGCCAGTGCATGCACTGGGCTTTTTCCCAACATAGCTCATTCAGGACCAACATCTGCTCTTTACACACCATGAGGGACTCCTTGATAGTTTGGATGTGTGCCAAAAGCTGGCTGCATCAATGGTGGAGCTCACCTGCTGGACTCTGGAAGTCCACCTCATCAGGCAGGTCATGGATGAGGGTCTGTGGCTCCAGCTCAGTCTGGCACTGAGCTGCTGGGTTGGCCATGGGGTGCCTGAAGCTAGCCCACCATTCTTGGGTCAGGAGTTTCCCCCTGTGGATCTCATCCTCCAAGAGCACTCTCAGAGCCATGTCACTCTTGGTCTGGGGAACCTCTCCATCCTGTGTGATGGTCACATGTGGTGGGGGGGATTCACCTAGTTACCTTTTGCTTCTCCAGGGCTCATCCCTTCCCCTTCCCCAGGGAAAGCCAGGAAGCTCAGCTGGGCTTGCAGGCATTCCTCCTGTGATCTGGTGGCTTCCAGGCACTTGAGAGTGTCCTGCCACTTCGGGGACACCACCTGGTCCCTCCAGTTTGTTGAGCCCTTCACTTGCATCAGCTGCTCCAGCAGCTGGATCTGCCTCTCTAAGTGCTGCTGCAGGGCCTCCTTCTCAGACCACAGTCGCTCATTGGAGACAATGTGCCATTCACAGGAGGTTCTGAACTCCTGCACTGGCCCAGGGACTGCTCCTGCTGCTCCTGAGCTGCTTGGCTCTCTCTCTCTCAGCCACCACTATCCATTTCTCTATCTTCTTCTCTGAGCAGTCCTACTGCTCCCGCAGATGTTTCTTCATCTGCTGCTTTGTGTCCAGGATGCTGGCAAGCTCCTCCTTCTCACTGCTCACCCGGTGGAGAGCGTCCCACAGCAGGGCCAGCTTTTCCTCCGGTTGTCTATCCCACACACATGCATATCGTGGGGTCTCAGGGGTCTCCTGCTGATCCTAGGCTTTCTCCTCCAGTCTCTGCAGTTGCTCCTGCTGCTCCACGTTCTGAAGACGGAGACTGGTTTTCCTGGACCTGGATATGAAGTTGTTCCTCCAGGTTATTCAACTCCATCTTCAGTACCTAATGCCCTCCAGCGCTTGTTGGAACTTGCATATTCTCTTCTTCATGTTGCTCCTCTGTATCTACAGCACTTCCACCTTCTCCTGCAACTCTGTGTTCACTTGCTCCAGGTCATCAAAGTTTCTGGTATTTTCCTCGAGCTGAAGGATCACATCATTCAGCTGTTTGAGGAACATTTTGGTCTTCTCCTTTGCAGCAGTGACCAGAGAAGCCACTATCTCCAGCTCTGCCACACGCCACTCTGTAGCTTGTAGGCAGCTGGTGACAGCTTCATGCTCCCTTTCTCTGTCATCAGCGGCCTGCTGCACTTGGGCCAGTGCACATTGTAAATCGCTTTCTGCCGAAACCAACCGCTGTATGGGTGCCTTTTGGATTTCTACCTCCATTTTTGGTGCTGCATGTATCTGGTCTATCTTCTCCCTCTCTTACTCCCATTGACCCTGCGGGTCTGTCTCCCTACTTCAGTGGTTGGATCTTGGCACAGAGTGCCTGGTTTCTTCTTTTCTGTGGTCCAGGGTGGGCACCATATGCAGGTAGCACCTCTGTGGATCCTTGGTGGGATTGGGACCCTTGACACTCTGGACCCTGGTGGCTGTGACTGAGTCCAAAGTCAGGGTAGGCCCATGGTCGGCATCACCTTTCGCTGGACTCTCCATTCAATCTCGCTCCCCAGTGGTGTTTGTCTTGGGGATCCCTCCCTTTTTCGTGTTCTTTGTTTTCTTGAATGTTTCAGGTCTGTCGGGAGGATACTGCTGGTGTTCTTGTGGCAGCTTTTTGCCCACAGTTCTCTCATTGATTCTTATTGTTTCAGACATCTGAGCGCCAGGACGGGAAAGTTGGGCTGGCCACATTCCCAGGCTCTAGAAAATCTTCTATTCTCCCACTCACTGACTAGGACATCGTTTCCTACTCTACCTCAAAGTCACCTGGAGTCTCTTGCTCACCACTCAGCCACCTCTACATTCCTCAACTGCTGATAGTGGTGTCACCCAACAGAGGGATTCCAGGTGCTACTGGGAAGCATGTAATATGGGCATGTCCACTATTCTTGGATCCCATTGGTGAAAAAGAATGATGAAAAAATGGGGGTGTGCCTGGAATCCTGGGATGCAGACCAAATGGGCCTAGTCAACATGACAGCAGCTCCTTTACCAGGAAAGTCTGTCCAATCCAGTTGGGGACAAGAGGGAGACCTGCTTTAGCCAGATGGCTGCACAGATTGTGTGTATGTCTGTTTTTGCCAGTCCTGGACCTTGAACTCAGGATCTGGTCACAGTCCATGAGGTGTTCTTGCTCAAGATTAGCCCTCTACCACTGGAGCCACACAGCTCTACATCTGGCTTTGTTGGCATTGAGGTTGGACAGGGGTCTCAAGGACTTTCCTGCCTAGGGTTACTTTGACCATGATCCTCCTATCACAGCCTTGTAAGTATCAAGGAGGACTGGTGAGAGCCACTGGTGCTTGGCTAATCATTGTTCGGGATTATGGCTTCCTCAGTAGCCTGCAAGCCTTCAGCAATGCAAGGTGAAGTATGCTTTGGAGCCAGATCACTCAGACCCAGATGGCCATACTGCAAAGTAAGAAAATGTAAAAATGCCATCCTGCCACTTTTTTCTGTGCAATTCCCCCGTTGCACAGGGCCTGAAGTTCTAGGATCCCAGGATAGCTTGTGTTTCCAGCGGCTGCACCCCAGCCTATGGTGATGAAAGCTGAGGCACGGTTACCATGACCTGAGTTCAAGACCATGCTTGGCAAAAAAAGCAAAAAGCAGAAAAAAATTAGCTCCCTGGCTTGCAATTCACGCTGTTTCTCCTACCTTTGATTTTGAACTTAAGGCCTGGGTAACTCTGAAGCACTGTGGACGAAGGGGAAGCTCACCATGCTTGAAGACAAGAAAGTGAGGCCTGGTCCCTAGGCATGAATTAAAGTCCCAGCCCTGGAAAAATTCTATTTATATATATTGTAAAGGTAAGATTTCTACTTACATATAGATTTTCAGTCCATGTCCTGTTTGTATTGGTTATTTATTGTATTTTTGTTTTATTCATTTATTTTCCATTTTTTAATTGTGAAAATACTGTACATAGGGGATACAATTACATGGGCAAGATAATGAGTACATTTCATATCAAGCATTGTAGCCTCCTCCTTTGTTTCCACTTCCCATCCCTTCCCATGTTCCCTCTCACCCCCCCAACCAATCCTCCCTGCTCCTCCCCCGCACTCCCCCTGCACCAATGTTGTAAAGTTCATTTTTGACATAACGACTTGTACATCTCATTGCTGCAATGGGTCCACCTGTATCCCTATTTAAACGATTAATTTTTCCTGTTTCCCTCCACAAATTATACCGACATCAAATACAGTGAAAGCAGGTGTTATACTGTGGGAGAGGGACGTACAAAGCAACAAAGAAATAATATTATACATGTGTTAGAAACAATCACAAGAGAGAGAAAAATCATTTGAGTACATATCTTAGGGTTCATTTCCCTAACATCACCTTATCTGACCTATTCTGCTTGACCCAGACATATACTAGATATTGCAAATAAGGGAAACCATGGGACCTATGTTTCTTTGGGCCTGGCTTACTTCACTTAATATAATTTTTTCCAAGTCTTTCCATTTCCTAATAAATGGGGCAATGTCATTCTTTCTGATGGAGGCATAGAATTCCATTGTGTATATATACTACGTTTTCTTGATCCATTCATCTACTGAGGGGCATCTGGGCTGGTTCCATATCTTAGCTATAGTAAATAGTGCTGCAGTAAACATAGTCGTGCTGGTAGCTTTAGTGTGGTCTTGTTTGTAAACATTTGGGTAAATGCTCAAAAGTGGGATTGCTGGGTCATAGGAGAGTTCTATGTGGAGTCTTTTGAGGAACCTCCATACTACTTTCCAAAGTGGTTGAACAAGTTTACACTCCCACCAACAATGCAGTAAGGTTCTCTTCTGTCCACATCCCCTCCAGCATCTGTTGTTATTAGAGTTCTTGATTATAGCCATTCTAACTGGTGTGAGGTGGTATCTCAATGTTGTTTTGATTTCATTTCTTTTATGGCTATGGAGGTTGAGCATTTCTTCATGTGTCTATTGGCCATGCTTCTTTCCTCTTCAGAGAAGTTTCTCTTTAAGTCCTTTGCCCACTCTTTTATTGGGCAATTGTTTCTTTGAGGATGTGTTGTTGGGCGATTTAATTTTCTGATTTCCCAGTATATTTTAGATATGAGATTTTTTATTGACTCTGATGACACACATTCCATTCATGATATTGATGACAACCCATCACATAGTATCTAGATTTGCACATGTGTTCTCCATCATGTCTGACACCCAGGACTCTCAGAGAAAAGGAAAACAGGTATCACACTCAGCTTCTTACTCCATGATCCAATTGTTGGCAGTGCTGGGATCTGAACTCAGGGCCTAGCAGACCCAATTCAGACCCTGAATGGGTGTGTCAAAACTGCAACCTCAAGCCAATGAAGCTGCCAGGGCATTTCCAGACCCTGAGATTGAGCTGCAGGAGTGGACAAAATAGCCATACATGGATAGACAGGTGGTAGAACAACAAAAAAAATATATTTGTACATAGTGCCAGAGATATCTACGTAATATTCAATGACATCAACTACATTCCTACTAACTCTTAGGACTTTATTATGCCACCATTGAAGGAATAGTATTCTTTTCATGCTTAATTAACCATTCATTAAGATGAATCATTGTCCTAGGATCACTGCCTCTAATTTTGGACTTCACCAATACACGCAGAAACTTCTCATTCAATCATGCGTTTGCTAACATTTCATTGTTATTCCCATGCATAGGAACAAGTATCTTGGGATCTCCCCGCACTGGTAGGTGTCAGGACCAGGATTCAAGCTCAGGGCCTATTTTGCCGCATGGGCCTATGGTTTCCCTGATGGGCCGTTAGCCTTCTCCAATGCAAGGTGAAGTACCATTTGCAGCCGTGTAATTCAGACCCAGGATGGTCACCGTGCAAAACAAGAAAATATAAAAAATCCATCCTGCGACATTTTTTCTGTCATTTTTCTGTCATCTTTTCCTGTCATTTTTCTGTCAGTTTTTCCTGCAAAGTTTTAGAGCCTAGGATCCCAGGATCGGCTACAAGCCCATGGGAGCCCACCAGCCTGAGGTGATTGAAGCTGAGGCAGAGTTGTCATGAACTGAGTTCAAATCCCATGCTTGGCAATAATAATAATAATAATAATAATAATAATAATAATAATAATAATAATAATAATAATAATAATAATAACAATAGCACACCCTGGCTCAGAATTCTCACCATTTTTCTGCCACCTCTGAGATTCCAACTCAGGACTGGGTAACTTTGTTGCACTGTGGGGGAAAGTGAAGCTCACCATCCTTGAAGACTACAAGGTCAGGCCTAGTCTCAGGGCCTGAACTGAAGCCCAAGCACTGGCAAAAATCATATGCTCACCTACTTTATACATAGGATCTCTCTTTACATAGGGATGTGGAATGCATCATGCATTCAGTGTAGTTATTCTTTTTATTGTGTGCCTTAGTCATGGATGCATTTTGTATTTTATTGTATAAGATGACAGCTATAACTGTGCTGACATGGATGGCAACTGATTCCCATGAATATAGAGTTGCCTATATAGCATACTGCATCCTAGCTGAGACCCAGGACTTTCACAGGACAGAGAAACAGGTGCAACGATTGGCTTCTCACATCAGGATTCATCTTTTGGCAGTGCTGGGATCTGACCTCGGGGTATGGCAGGACCAATAGGCGAATGGGTCCAGGTAAGCACACCAGACTGTGAGACACTAAGGAGCGAGGCCATTCCCAGGACCTGAAATTGAGCCCCGTGTGGGCGTGGGGCAGGGCGGAGAAGGGGAGCATAACAGTCATCCTTTCATAATCTAAAGGAAGTATGTAAATAAGTACATATTTGTATAGAGTAGGATGGCGACCAGTGATGGAATCCAGTCTACCTTGTGACTAATGATTCTTGGATCTTCCCCAATGCCTCCATTTCATGACTGTGATGATTATGGCCATGTTTCATCAGCTCTTCATTAAAAATAATCTATACCCCATAAGTCCTGCCTATCATTTCCTACTAGCATCAAACTGGAACTACTCATTCAAAGATGAGATCCATCGAATTCCATGACTCTTCCTAGGTCTGGAAATGAGTATCTCAGAATCTCCCACCATTCCCTCAATGCATGGGGGCTGACCAGGATTCGACCCCGGGGCCTACGTTGCTGGGTCGGCCTCTGGATCTTCTGATGGCCAACAGGCCATCAGCCACACCAGGTAACCTTCACTCTGCAGGCCACCGTGTTTGGACCCAGCATGGTCAGCATGCAAAGGAAAATAAATGTAAAAGTGCCAGGTGGAACTTTCCACCGCTTTTATTTCCCCTCGGGGCTTTTATTTTTCCAGCAAGCCCCTGGATCCTAGGGTCCGAGGTCTGTGGGTCCAGAGGCTGCAGCCTAGGATGATCAGAGCTGAGGCAGAGTTGCCATGACTTGAGTTCAAGGCCCGGCTCTGGCAAAAAAATAAATAAATAAAAAATTATGAATGAAGCACCCTAGCTAAGAACTCACACTGTGATACTGCTAGAGCTGGGATTTAAACTCAGGTCTGGGTAACCCCATTGCACTGTGGGAGAAGGGGAAGCTCACCATCCTTGAAGACTAGAATGTCAGGCCTGGTCCAGGGCTTGATTTGAAGCCCAAGCACTGGACAAAATAACAAGCCCAACTCTTTTACATATAGGATCTCTATTTACATACAGGTTTGGTATGCATCTTGCATTCAATGTAGTTATCTTTTTTTTATTTTGAGTCTTATTCATGGATGTATTGTTTATTTTATTGAGTATGGTGACAGGTATATCTGTGCTGACATGGATGACATCCTATTCCCATGGCTATAGAGTTGCCTATATAGCATTCTCCATCCTGGCTGAGGCCCAGGACTTTCACAGGACAGGAAAACAGGTGGATCGATGCGCTTCTCACATCAAGATGAATCTTTCGCAAGTGCTGGGATTTGAACTCAGGGCCTAGCTGGCCCAATTGGTGAATTGGGTCAATTTGAGCACACCAGCCTGTGAGCCACTATGGAGCTAGGATGTACCCAGGTTCTGAGACTGAGCCCTGGAAGGGAGGATCAATATAATCATGAATTCATCGTTTAAATACAGGATCTATATTATCATACATGGATGGGTGACATCTTGCATTCAGTGTACTCGTTCTCTTTATTTTGTGTCTTATGCATGGATGTAATGTGTATTTTATTGATTATGATGACAGATATAACTGTGCTGACATGTATGGCAACCCACTCCTTTGGGTATAGAGTTGCCTATGTAGTAATCTCCGTCCTCCCTGAGACCCAGGTCTTTCTCAGGACAGGAAAACAGATGGATCGATAGGCTTCTCACATCAGGATAATCTTTTGGCAGTGTTGGGATACAAACTCAGGGCCTAGCAGGCCCAATTGGTGAATGGGCAAAAGTGAGCACACCAGCTTGTGAGCCACTAAGGAGGTAGGCCAGTTCTAGGACCTGAGATACAGCCCTGGGAGAAGGGGATTAGGAGGGGGGAAAATAGTCATGCATTTGTAAGTGCAAGTTAGTATGCAAATAAGTACATATTTTTATAGTGTAGAAGAGATGGAGACCTGTGATGGGAACTACCTTGTGACTACCAATGCTTGGATCTTCCCCGATGCCTCCATTTCATAACTGTGATGATTATGGTCATGCTTCATCAATTCTTCATTAAAAATAATCGATATCCCATGAATCTTGCCTATCATTTCCTACTCACATCAAGCAGGAACTACTCATTCAAAGATAAGATTGATTGCATTCCAGGACCCTTCCTAGGCCCAGAAACCAGTGTCCCAGGATCTCCAGCAGTTCTCTCATAGTAAAAGGGCTGACTGGGATTCATTCTCGGGACCTCCATTGTCTGGTTAGCCTGTGGCACCCCAAAAAACCAGCAGGCTTTCAGCCATGTCAGGTCACTTTCACTCTGCAGGCAGCCATGTTTGGACCCAGAATTGTCACCATGCAAAGGAAGCCCCAGCACTGGACAAGCCCACCTCTTTTAAACATAGGATCTCTATTTACATAAAGATGTGGCATGCACCTTGTTTTCAGTTAATCTTTTTATTTTGTGTCTTATTCATCTATGTATTGTGTATTTTATTGAGTATAGGAGGAAATATATAACTGTGCTCACATGGATGACAACCTATTCCAATGGGTATAGAGTTTCCTATGCTTTCTAGATCCTAGCTGTGACCCAGGACCCAGCATAGGAAAACATCTGCAAGGTTTGGCATCTCACATCAGGATGAACCTTTTGGCAATGCTAGAAGTAGAACTCAGGGCCTAGCAGAACCAACTGCCAAATGGGTCAACATGAGCACACCAGCTTGTGAGCCACTAAGGAGGTAGGCCATACACAGGACGTGAGATCTAGCCCTGAGGTGGGGGTGGAGCACCATATTCATCCATTCATAAGCTGAAATTAATATGCTAATAAAGGCCTGTTTGTAGAGAGTAGGAGATGTGGTGAGCTGTGTTGGAATCCTATCTTCCATGTGACTACCAATTCTTGGATCTTTCCCAATCCGTCAATTTCCTGAATGTAATTATTATTGTCACACTTCATGCAGTCTTAATTCAGATCTTACCTATCATTTCCTATGTGAATCATGCATGCACTTCTCAACTCTTCCCTAGGCCTGAATTCAAGCACCAGTACTGAAAAACAAAACATTTATAGACATTTTAAATATTGGAGTTATATCTCTATATTCATTTTAAATCATGTTTGTTGGAGTGATTCATTATATTTTATTATTATTAATTGATTGATTGAGTTAGCATTTATTTTATGGACTGTGAGTACACCTATAACATTTATTACATTTGTTCCAATCTATTCCATAGCATATAGCTTTGAATACATAACATGCACATCATACTTAAAACCCAGCACTTGCACAGAAAAGGAAAACAGGTGTCACACATGGAATCTTACACCAGGAAGAAACTTTGGCAATGATGGGACCTTGACTGAGGGACTAGGAGGCCCAATTCCTGAAGGGGTGAGTGTCAGCATGGCAGCATCTAGCCATGCAGGTGCCAAGTGGATCTGAAGACCTGGGATCGAGTTCCAGGTTTGGCCAAAATAGCAAAAATGTTCTATGCATATGATGCGATACAAATAAATATAAATTTAGATATTTACATACTGCCAGAAATATCTATTTAGTGTTCAATGACACATACTACGCTCGTACGGATTCTCAGGTCTTTAGTGAGGACTCCATTTAATCAATAGTATTCTTTTAGTGCATAATGAACTATGAATTAAAATCAGTCGGTGTCCTGTGATTATTGGGTCTAATTTTCTGCTAGACTGATTGATGAACTACTCATCGAACCATGACATTGTTCACAGTCCTCTGGTGCTCTTATGGACAGGCAATAGTTTCTCAGGCTCCCCAGCCCTTTGGAAGTGGCATGACCGGGATTCAAACTCAGGACCTAGGTGTCCAGGTTGGCCTATGGCTTCACTGCCAGCCTGCCAGCCTTCAGCAGTGCCAGGTAACCTACAGGTTGCAGCCATGTCATTTGAAACCAGGATGGTCACCATGCAAGGAAGGAAAACCAAGAAACCGCCGACCATCCACAGATCGCGGTTTTTTTTGGTGCTGATTTCATTTTGTTTTCCTGTCAGCCCCTGAGGCGTACCATCCCATGATCGGCCGTGAGTCCAGAGGCTGCACCATCCCAGCCTAGGGTGATGGAATCTCAGGCAGTGTTGCCACAACTTCAGTGCAAGCCCCGTGATTGGCAACCAATCAATCAATCAATAAAATTTTAAAATATTAGAAATATCTGGGCGCCGGTGGCTCACACCTGTAATTCTAGCTACTCAAGAGGCTTAGGATTGTGGTTCAATCCAACCCAGGCTGTACAGCCCATGAGACTCTTATCTCCAATAAAGCACTAGAAAACCAGAAGTGGTGCTGTGGCTCAAGCGGTAGTGCACTCGCTTTGAGCTGAAGAGTGCATGGACAGTGCCCAAGGCCAGAGCTCAAGCCCCACGAAAAAAAAATTGTAAAAATACTAATGAAGCTCCCCAGCTTGGCATTCAAAACTTTTATTTTTCCTCTCAGGCCTGGCATTTGAACTGAGAGTCTGGGTAAATCTAATGCACTGTGGGGGATGGGGAAACTCACCATCTTTGAAGACAAGCAATTCAGGCCTGTTCCCTAGGCCTGAATTCAATCCCAATCCTGTTAAAGTAATATTCATCCACATTTGAAATAATGATTAATATCTACATACTTATGTTTACCCCATATTATTTTACTGTGTATTTATTTTATTTCTTGCACTATTCATTCATTCATTATTTATATTGACTATTATTACACTTATAACATGTATTAAATTGATTACATCTTATGAGAACTATACAGATTAGCATATGTATTATATATCTTAATTCAGACCCAGGACATTCACAGAAATTCTATAGTAGATGATCCCATGCTTAGAAAAACAGAAAGAATACACCAACCAAAGTCGAATTCATCCCTAGGCACCCCAGTGGCTCACATCTTTAATCCCAGCTACTCAAGAGGTGAGAACTGGAAGATGAAATTTCAAAGCCAATCCAGGCAGAAAAGCCTGAGAAACGACATCTCCAATTAACTGGCAAAAAGCAAGGCTACAGGTATAGCAGAAGTGGTAGAAAATCAGCTATGAACAATCAAGCCAAGAAAGAGCAAGCTGCATTCAAGTGCAGAGAGAGGGGAGTAGGGGAAGAAAGCAGAGAGAAATCCTCCAAAAACAGAGAAAAAAACAACAGTACACACATCCCACCTAATTTATGGCACCAACAAACTGAAAATAAAAAATCAAGCTTGTACAGTTGTATAACTTTACATGAGCACATATGCTTTTAGGTACACTTCAAAGCTATGTTTTAATAATATCTATGTAGATATATTAAAAATGTATGTATATATATATATATATATATCTTTAAATAAACTAAAAAACTAGCCAATGAATAAATACTTCTGAATTAGTGCCTTAACCATGGCTTTATAAATTATATATATTAAAAGTGTATTCCAAGTTCCTTTCCTCAGAATCAATCTTTAATAAGTTTGTTCATTCACCAGGTGACAGTGGCTCACACCTATAATCCTAGCTACTTAGGAGGCTGAGATCTGAGGATGGGAGTTCAAAGCCTGCCTGGGCAGGAAAGTCCGTGAGACCCTTATGTCCAATAAACCGGAAATGGCACTGTGGCTCAAGCATTAGAGCACTTGCCATGAGTTGAAGAGCTGAAGGTGGGCAGCGAACCCTAGAGTTCATGCCCCACCACCGACAAAAAAAAAAAAAAGAAGAAGAAAGAAGTTTGTTCGTATGGATCATAAAATTCTAACCTTCTGAGCTTTAGGAAACTTGCCTTCCTTTTCTTCCACGGTCTTATGCTCTTTAGGCAAGTACTCCACTACTGAGCTACATCCCAGTCCCAATGTTTTTTTTTTTCTATTTATAATTCACTTTATTCCCAAAATGCTTACAAGTACCTACTGTCCTCACAGAATTAGTATTCATTCAGAAACCCAACCTTTTGTGGTATGAGAACTCTCCTACTGTATTTTGTGGTAGGCACTGAGGAAAACTCACACGATGCAATTGCAGAGAGTTTATAGTTATAGAAATAACTCTAAATACAAATAACATCAATTGTCCCTCTAGGGAGGAATGATGTACTCATTTTCATTCTCACTCTTCATGGCAGATGTTCAAAATGGAAACACCAATGTGCTATGCTGAAATGTAAACGTTTAAACCCCTTTTTAAAAAACTCTCATGTTATAAAATCAAAATGTATCAAATAAAGGTGAACCTTAAAGTGAACTTTAAAAAATATGAAAAATGCTAATGAAGCTCCCTGGCTTGAAATGTGTGCTATATTTTTGTCTGCAAGGCCTGGGATTTGACTCGGGGTCTGGGTAACTCTTGCACTCTGCGTGAAGGGGAAGTTCTCTACGCTTGAAGATCAGAAAGTCAGGCCTCTTCCCTAGGCCTGAATTCAGGCCCCAACCTCGGAAAACGTAGTCTTCACATGTATTTTAAAGATAGGATTGAACTTCCAGACAGGTGTTCAGTCTATATCATGTTTGGTGTGGTTATTCATTGTACTTTTTGTTTTATTCATTTATTTACCATTTATTTTATTGACTGTGATGACACCTAACCATGTATTACATTGTTTACACCCTATCACATAGCATTTAGATTTGCAGACTTGTTCTCCATCATGCCTGACACCCCGCACTCTCACAGAAAAGGAAAACAGGTGTCACACTTGGCTTCTTACTCCAGGAGGAAATTTTTGGCTTGCTCTGAGATTGAGCCCCAGGGTGGGCCAAAATAGCCATACATGGATAGGCAGGTGGTAGTATACCAATAAATACATAATAGTACAGAGTGCCAGAGCCATGTATCTAGTATTCAATGACATCTGCTACATTCCTACCAAGTCTTAGGTAGTTATTATGCCTCCATTGAAGGAGTATTATTCTTTTCATGCCTAATTAACCATTAATTAAGTTCAATCAGTGTCCTAGGATTATTGCATCTAATTTGAGTCCAGACTGCTGTACGAACTATTCAATCATGAGTTGCATACCATTCCATTGGAATTTCTTTCTTTTTTTGGGGGGGGGTTGCAGGCATGGAGCCTGAACTCTGGGCCTTGGTGCTGTCCCTCAGCTCTTCAGCTCAAGGCTAGTGCTCTACCACTTGAGCCACAGCGCCACTTCTGGCTTTCTTCTTTTTGCTTATGTGGTGCTGAGGAATCGAACCCAGGGCCTCAGGCATGCAACCCAAGCACTCTACCACTGAGCCACTTTCCCAGCCCCTCCTTCGGAATTTCTAAGCGCAGGCAGGAGTCTCTTGGGATCTCCTGCCATTGGTAGGTGTCAGGACCAGGATTTGAACTCAGGGCCTGTGTTGCAGTGTTGGCCTATGGCTTTCCTGACAGTCCGCCAGCCTTGAGCAATGACAGGTCACCTGGGCGTGGCATCCATGTCATTCAGACCTAGGATGGTCACCTTGCAAGGAACCATAGCCAAGAAACCGCCTACCATGTACGGCTTGCGGATTTTTTTACTGTCATTTTCATTTTGTTTTCCTGTCAGACATCAGGTCTTAGGATTCCAGGATCGGCTTTGGTTCTGGAAGCTACACCCCAGGTTAGTGTGATGTAAGCTGAGACAGAGCTGTCACAATCTGAGTTCAAGCCACGTGCATGGTCAAAAACAAACAAAAAAATTAAATTAAAAAAATTAAAACAATTTAAAAAATTTTTAAAACAATTATTTATCTCCCTGTTTTGCAATTCGTGCCATTTTTTCTGCCAGGCCTGGGATATGAACTCAAGATCTGGGTAAATAGGCAGCACTGTGGGGCTAGGGGAATCACACCATACTTGAAGTCAAGAAAGTCAGGCCTGTTCCTAGGCCTGAATTCAAGCCTCAGTCCTGCAAACTATACTCCTTATATGCATTTTATTTACATTTTAAAGACAGGATTTATACTTCCATATAGTCAGACAATATCATGTTTGGTATGGTTATTCATTTCATTTCTTGTTTTATTCATTTATTTACCATTTATTTTATTGACTCTTTGAGCCCTATATGGTTTATTACATTGTTTACTTCTTATCACATAGCATCTAGATTTGTAGATGTGTTCACTATAATGCCTGACACCCAAGACTCTCTCAGAAAAGGAAAACATGTGTCACATTTGGCTTCTTACTCCAAGATTAAACTTTTGGCACTGCTGGGATCCGACCTCCGGGCCTAGCAGGCCCAATTCATGAATGGGTAAGGGTGAGCACGGCAGCCTCTAGCCAATGAAGCTGTGAGGTGGTTCCCAGGCACTGAGATGGAGCCCCAGGTTTGGCCAAAACAGTGATAAATGGATTGGCAGATGGTGGTATACAATTAGTACATATTGATAGAGTGCCAGAGCCATCTATCTGACTGAATGACGCCTACTACATTCCTACCAACTCTAAGGTATTTATTATACTGCCTTTGAAGTAATATTATTCTTTTCATGCTTAATAAACTATCAGTTAAAATCAGTCAGAATCCTAGGATTATTATATCCACTTTTAGGCTCGACTGATGCACGAACTACTCTTTCAATCAGTGTTCCTATGCATAGGAACGAGTGTCTTGTGATGTCCTGCCATTGGTAGGTGTCAGGACTTAGATTTTTAACCCAGGGCCTATATTGACAGGTTGGCCAATGGCTTCCCTGATGGCCCACCAGCCTTCAGGAATAGCAGTTCAGCTCCACTTTGCAGCCATGTCATTCTGACTCAGGATGGTCACCCTGTAAAGAAAAGAATAACGTAAAACCCCCAGTCTTCTGCAGCTAGGGACTTTTTGTGCTGTCCCACTTTTTTTTTTCTTCCTGCAAACCCTCTGGGATCCCAGGATTGACTATGGGTGAGAGGCTGCAGTCCAGTCTAAGGCAATCAGAGTTGAGGTATATTTGCCACAACCTGAGTTCAAGCTCCATGGTTGGCAAAAAAAAAAAAGAATAAATGAATAAATAAATAAATAATTTAAATAAATTGAAAATAATCCCCCTGGTTTGGAATTTCTGCCAGTTTTCTTTCCTAGCCCGGGATTTGAACTCAGGATCTTGGTAAATCTGTAGCAATGTGAGGGAAGGTGCAGAGTTTCTACTACTTGAGTTCAAATCCTGTGCCTAGCCAAAAACAAAAAATTAAGTCACTGACCTCATCTGGGGAGTGGGAGGGTAGCTGTGGAGGTGGGAGGGAAGGGATGGCAAGGGGAAAACAAAGGAGGAGGTAACAGTGCTCAATAGTAAATGTACTCATTACTTTGCTTATGTAATTGTAATCCGTCTATACAATATTTTTCAACAAAAAATGTACAAAAAAGGAAACAACTTAGAGCTCAGATAAGCACTTTGCAGGTAAGGGAAGCATGTCTGAATAGATATACAAGATTATACACTGCTGCTTTTAAAATATTCAGTTTGGAACTGAATAAACATAATTGCATCTATTAAAAGTAATTCTCACTGTCTTGGAACTGGGGTTAGTATTTCTGCCACTGCTGGGATTTGGTCTTACCATCTGGGTAACTCTTTTGCATCGTAGGTGAAGGGGAAGCTCACTGTCCTTGAGGAAAAGAAATTCAGGGTACAATTCCCAGGTTCTAAATTAAGTCCTTATAGTGGAAAATAATATTTATGTACATGTGTAATATATGTTACATTTTACATGTGTATGTTTATTACAAACTGTGATTTTTATGATTGATTTTGTATTTCTGTATTTCCAATTTTATTGTATTAGTATTATTATACACATAATATTCATTACATTTTGCACATCTATTATATAATTACACAGTATAATTTAGGACATTGACTCATTTTTCATTAATACTTTATTAAGTGTTGAAACCTGATACAAAATTAAATGGAGGCATTTGTCACAGCCTTCACATGTTTACAGTCTCTCTCAAATATGAGCTGTGACTTGTTTATCTTTAATACCTTCCTATAGGGATTTCTTTAGATGATTTATACTCAGAAGCCTTTCCTTGAGGATAGGCAAGTTGAGAGATAAAATTGTAAGGGTGGGACTGGGAATGTGGCTTAGTGGTAGAGAGCTTGCTCAGCATGCATGAATGCCAGGGTTTGAATCCTCAGTGCCACAAACTCAGAAAAAGCCAGAAGCTGTGGAGTGCTCAAGTGGTAGAGCACAAGCCTTGAGAAAAAGAAGCACGGAGACAGTACCCAGCCCCTAAGTTCAAGCCCCAGCACTGGCAAAACCAATAGGCCAGATGTCAGTGGCTCATACCTGGAACCCTATCTTCTCAGGAGGCTGAGATCTGAAGACCACAGTTCAAAGACAGCCTAGGCAAGGAATGCCTGTTAGAATCGGATCACCAACGAACCACCAAAAGGCCCCACGTGGCACTGTGGCTCAAGTGGTAGTGTGTTCGCCTTGAGATGAAGGGCTCAGGGACAGTGCCCAAGCTTGAGTTTGAGACACACAATGGGAAAAAGTGAGAGTTAATCAAAGTACTTTTCCTATTTGCTAATTAGGAGAACATTCTCTGGAAAATGAACTCTGATGTACACCAGAATTGGAGTCAGAGCTCAAGGTTCAAGTTTAGCAGATCCATCTGCCCAGCCTCTCAGACTCTAGCATTATAACCTTGTGTCCTGCAGGGTTCTGAAAGGCCCATTGTTGAAAGGCTTAATATGTTCCCCAAGCCCTTTGTGATAAACAATTGACTTGTATTGTCAATGTCATTACACTTCTGACCTAGCAGAGCACCAGTAGCTAAGACCCATCCCCTAGCTCAGGAGACTGAGGTCTGAAGATCACAGGGTGTAGCCAGGCAGGGCAGGAAAGTCTATGACACTCTGACTTCCACTTCTGAAAGGGCAGATGTTCAAGAGCTTCCTGGGTTTCCCTTGGTGATGAGAAGTTACTTGTACTTGAGTTGAACTCAAGGCCTGGGCAATGTTTCTAGCACTCTACTACTTGAGCCACAGCACCAATTCTGGCTTTTTCTGTGCATGTGCTACAGAGGGATCAAATGCCGTACTTCTTGCATGCTAGGCAAGCACTCTCACACTAATCCATATTCCCAACCCTCTCATCTTTTTCTTAATGGTAGTTTCTACATAAGTATGCTACCATTTTACATCCCCCAAGTTTAATTTTCTGAATATCAGTTATTTCAAAAACCCTGATCTTCTCTTTCCCTGCCTGATTTGTGACGGTTCCTGCCTTGGTCTCATAATAAAATGTAAATAAAGGCTGCTGAGATCTTAAGTGTGCACCATATAAGGACACAGGCCTGGAACTCTGGAAGAGCAAAACCATGGACCTGAAAAAAAGAGAATGATGCAGTATGTGCAACAAGCCTGTCTGAAAAATAAATCTGTACATAAAAGGAAAAGCATTGCATACAATCTGTTTGCACTTAGGGAGGTAATATACACACATAAGTAGGTAGGACACTCATACATAAACTTGGCCTTCTCTTTTTGAATTTTTTTGGTGGACATCCCAGGGCTTAAACTCAGGCCCTATGTGTATCTCAGCTGTTTTGCTCAAGGCTGAGACTCTGCCACTGCCACAGATCCAATTCCGGCCATCTGGTCGTTAACTGGACATAAGCGTCTGCCAGGCTTTCCTGCCTGGATTGGCTTGTATCTCCTGCTCAGCTTTCTTTCTCAAAGCTGGAACTCTACCCTCTGGGCCACTGATTCACTTCTGTTTTTCTGGTGGTTTATTGGAAATAAGAGTCTCACAGACTTTCTTGCTTGGGTGGGCTTTGAACTGAGATCTCCTTAGGAGACTTCAAGTTTCTTTCCTCAGGATTCACCAAGGATCTGCTCCACACAAACCCTTAGTCAAAATCTTGAGGGGTACTAGAGAAAAACGGAAATATGATGATGCTTCTAGTGTGTTCTAGATACTTAAGGTTGGAGACAGAAAACACTCACACTTATTAGAAAATTTCATAGGCCTAGGGAGCAATACAGAAAGCATGAGGATCACTCCAGCTTTTGGTCCTCTCATCCTGAGACCGTAAATTCACTGCAGCTCAATGCTAAGTGATTGAACTGGCATGTCCTGTGGACATTTGCAGCCAAAATCATGTCACACTCTTTTCTCACTTTTGGCTTCAAACCTGTGGCCAGAGGAGGAGGAGAGAAAATCCTTCTCAGAGAAAGCACCTATAAAGAACATTGGGTAGTTTACATATAAATTCAAAGCATTGGAATGATGCTGTTAAGTACTCAGATTGTCCAGATTAAAAAATGAAGAAGAAAAGAAAGGCAGGTGCCAGTGGCTGCTGACTATATTCCTAGCTCCTCAGGAGGCTGACATGTACAGAATCTGAAATGTAGAGAATCTGAGTTTGAATCCAGCCAGCATAGGAAAGTCCAAGACACTGTTATTTCTAAGAGATCACAGAAAACCCAGAAGTGGCGCTGTGGCTCAAGGTTAATGCAATACCCTTGAGCAAAAGTAACTCAGGGACAATGCCTATGCTCATAGTTCAACCCCAGGACCTGCTTCCATGTCTTTGTGTATGTGTGGATGTATTCCCATAGGTGAAGCTCCAGAGTAGCTATGATGAAAGGCACCAAGCTAGAAAATTTGTTTTCAATACAATGATTTCATAACACAGAGACTGCTTTCATGACAGTGCATGTTCCTGGGCTCCCCTCACAGTTCCCAGTGCAGCCTGAGGGTTTCTCTGCCTCCCAGGCCTGCTGGAAGAAGTCTCTCTCATTGTCTGGACAGGCAGACAAAAGGCCTCAATCCTGTACAGCTGTGTAAGAAACAACTACATCTGGGCCAATTAGTGAGGATGAGTGTGGACAGGCTCTGAAGGTCAGGACAAAAAGGCCTCTTTGTACCCCAAACTATCTCTCTCCCCAGTGCTCTGTTTTAACAGGAAGCCTGCATGTGTGCCACCTCCTTTGGTAGGCCAAGTTCTCAGCACTAATCCTGCCTTTGTAAGACTATATTCTGGTGTTCAGATACAGTGCTCAATATAATTCAGGAGTCCTTCTGGCAGACAACTAGGGCACTTAACCTCAAGAAATGTTTCATTGAGGCCGATGATGGGCTTATGATGCCTCTGCTAGCTTTCCGGAAGCTTTGGAAATGCAAGCACATGTCTGATCTCACCATGCTTCCTGTCATCTAGGACTGCTGAAGCACATTAGGTATTGAAACCTTTGACTTCTCCTAATTGACCCCTGGGTGGCAAGGTTTTGGGGTTGAACACAGGGCCTGGGTGCTGACCATGAGCTCAGTGTAGGAGCCCAGTCCTTTACCGTTTTGTGTCACAGCTTTTACTTCTGGTCTGTGTGTGGGTGTGTGTGTGTGTGCGTGCGTGCACACATATACCAGTCCTGGAGCTTGAACTCAGGACCTGAGCACTGTACCTAATTTCTCTTGCACAAGAATAGCCCTCTCCCTCTTGAGCCACAGAGACACTTCATGCTTTTTTTACTGATGTGTACCTGAGAAATCAAGTCTAGAGTGTCATAGATGCAAAGCACTCTACCCCTAGGCACATTCCCAGCCCTCTTCTTCAGGTTTGTTATTTTCTTTTTTGTTGTTGTTGGTTGTAGCAGTTGAAGTCTGAGCCTGGGTGCTGTCCCTCAAGTCTTGTGCACTACCACTTGAGCCAAAGCACCATTTCAGGTTTTCTCATGGTTCATTGGAGCTAAATGTCTCGAGGACTTTCCTGCCCAGGCTAGCTTTGAACCATGATCGTCAGATATCATCCTCCTGAGGCGCTAGGATGACAAGCATGAGTGACAAGCATCCAGCTTCCACTTCAGGTTTCTTAGTGGTGAATTGGAGATAATATTCTCATGGGACCTTTTGTGACTGGCATAGTTTGCAAGCCAGATCCTCAGATCTCAGCTTCCTGAGAAGGCAGGCTGACAGACCTCAGCTATAGAACCCTAGGCTGTGACACTCTACTGCAAGTGGGTCCTTGGCTCCACATGTTGGAGTGCTAGCCATGTGCCCAAGAGGTAAGGGTCAGTGCCTATGCCGCGAGTTCAAGGTTCATGCCTGTGAAAAAACAAAACAAAACAATTGTCTGCAGTAGACAACTCACCCACTCTTCAGTAATACATAATTTTGTCTCTGCCATGGGGACATACCTGCATCTCAATATTCTTGTCTGCATAATCATCTCAGTTGTGTAGCTCTTACAAGGACCATATGAAAGAATGCACTCTGTGAAGGACACAGCAGATGGCACTCTTTGAAGGACTCAGCACACAACATCCTGTGAAGACTTAGCACCCAGCACACAATACAGGACTCAGCACACTGCACCCTGTGAAGAACTCAGCACACAGCACCCTGTGCCAGACTCAGCACAGAGTACCCTATGAAGGATTCAGCACATCGCTCCATTCCACAAGCTGTCATTAGAAATAGGATGCTTTCATCAGTGTCACCATTCTTTGAGGAACATTTCACAAATCACACAAGTTCACATCTAATGGTTTAGTGGGGTGGTTTTTTTTTGGGGGGGGCTGGCTACCCATCGGGCTTGAACTCAACGCATGGGGATGCTGTTCTAATAACATTTACTCAAGGCTAAGGCTCTACTACTTAGAGCCACATCTCCAAGAGTCTCACATACTTCCTACCAGGGCTTGGTTTTAAAGTTCCCAAGCAGCCAGGATGATGGGGGTAAGCCAGCAGCATCTGCTTCTGTGGAGCTCAGTTGCAGCTGTTTACATATGCCTAAGTCAGGTTAGGTGGCAACTCTCAGTGCCAGACTCCTATCTTGTTCCGTGTTGTGGTATTTGAAGTCCTGTCCATCTATAATTGCAGTTAGAACATTCTACCATTTTTTGGTGGCAGTGGTGGCGCTTGAGTAAGGGCTTAGACACTCTCCCTAAGCATTTGTGCTCAAGGCTAGCACTCAATTGATTGAAAGACAGCAAAACTTCCAGGTATTCTGCTTATGTGACACTGAGGAATCAAACCAAGGGCTTTGTGTTCACTAGGGGAGCACTCAATCACAGAGCCCCAGGAGTAAAGGAGGTATAAATAGATAGATTGTTGTATATAAATATTATATAGACAAAAGAGAGATGTTTATATTATTACATTATAGATAATATTGTTATCAATTATTAGGTATTAAATTATATCTCCATTTATTGATGTGTCCCAGCTAACAATTAATAAAGCATTAATTAATACTCAGTATCCTGTTATTGTTTATCATATATGTACATACATCCATACATATAATTAAATATTTTAGAGAATGAGACAGATGTCTATGTGTTATTAAATTATGCATCATGTACTACTACCAATTATTAGGTATTTATGTCTCCATGCAATTTTTATTCTGTTAATACTTAATAAAATATTAATTAAACTTAATCCACATCCTATAATTCCCTCATCTAATTTTATCCTAGAATGATTCATTACTAATTCAATCTGTTTATCATTTATTGTAGTGACAATTCTTCCATCTATGACTTCTTTTACCTTTGTGACATTCTACTTACATAGCATATTGATTTGCATCCAAATTATACATCCTACCTGACACTGAGCACTTTCAAAGAAAAGAAAATCATGTGTCACACTAGGCTTCCCACTCTTTGATTACATTATTGTCAGTGCTGGGATTTAAACTCAGGGCCTAGAATGCTCAATTCATTTATGTGTGGCTGCCAGCACAGCAGGCTCTAGCCAATTCAGCTTCCAGGTTGTTGCCAGGCCCTGAGATTGAGCCCCAAATATTGACACCATATTGTGCTTAGTGTAGCTATTCATTTTTTTTTGTTTTATTCATTTATTTACCATTTATTTTCTTGACTGTTCTTACACATGGACTATTTATTACATTTATTACATAGGATCGATTTGCCTATGTGTGAAACTTCACACCTGACAGCCAGGACTTTCACAGCAAAGGAAAACCTGGGTCACCAAGAGTTTCTTACTCTATGAATCAATTTTTGTGAGTGCTGGCATCTGCACTCACAACCTACAAGGCCTAATTCATCCCTGAGCTTCTTTTGTTAAGGCTGAGGCTCTACCACTTGAGCCACAGCACATCTGACTTATGTGTGGGTTTGGGGATGGAGGTGGTTTATGGGAGATAAGAATTACATTTAAGCCAGGTGCCAGTGGCTCAGGCCTATAATCCTAACTACACAGGAGGCTGAGATGTGAAGATCATGGCTCATAGCTGGCCCTGGCAGGAAGATCTGTGAGACACTTATCCTCAAAGAACCAACAGAAAACCGGAAGTGATGCAGTGGCTCATATGGTAGAGCGCTAGCTTTGATCTGAGGAGTTCAGGGACAGCATCCAGATCCAGAATTCAAACCCCACAAATGACAAGAAGTGTACTTCCCACCACAAGTAGTGGACTGAATAACACCCACAGTCCTAGGAAGCATGGCAGAGAAATCAGGCCTAGCTTCATGTCAGCAAGGGGTCATGAGTAGGTCACCTGGCTTCTCCATGACTCATTTTCCCCAGCTGGAAAAATGAATAGAGTGAAGGATCCCTTCCTCATGGGAATAGGGTAATGATGAATGACAGACAGGTTTTGTTTCATATTCCCACACCTGTTGCACTATTAAAAACAGACACCATCTGAGCCCTTTTTGCTAACTTCCTGTTATATGCTCACAGAATTGTTGAGAACTGTATCTGACACCTGCTCCCTCTGTGCCTGGCACTGCTCCAAAGATCCCTCTGTATTAGTCTCTTATTTCCTCACAACTGTCCCATGAGGAGACTGAGGTCCGATGGTCGACATCCAACCCAGAGCTTCACCTGTGGTCAAGAATCAGCTGACATGAACTAAGAGTTTGGGACAATCCATTTAAAACGATGAATGAGCAGGGCGCTAAATGTCTACCACACCCCCCACATACACATACACACACAAACACACCTCCAATGTCCTTTGCAGGCAAAGATGTTTTACTTTTTTCTTTTGGTTGGTTGTGGGGCTTGAACTCTGGGCCTGGGTGCTATCTCTGAGCTCTTAGGCTCAATTCCAGCACGCTACTACTAGAACCACAGCACCACTTCCGGTTTTCTGTTGCTTTATTGGAGAGAAGAGTCTGAGGGTCTTTCCTGCCCAAGCTGGCTTTGAACCATGATCCTAAGATTCAGCTCCTGAGGACTTAGAATGACAGCCATGAGCCACTGGCACCCTGCCAAAGATGCTTTTCCATGCCTGTCATCTTATCCTCTCAGGAGAATGAGATATGATGACTGCAATTGAATGCCACTCTAGGCAGCAAAGTCATTGAGAACTCTTATCTCCAATTAAACACCCAAAAACCTTGCAAGTGGAGCTGTGGCTCAAATGGTAGAGTGCTAGCTTTGAGCATGAAACAAGGGATGGGACCCAGGCCCTAGTTTTAAGCTTTTGCTAGCATAGACCCACCAAAAAAAGGGAAGCAGGTGAGCACACGGGAGCTCAAAGCTCACACATAATACTACAGACTCACAGAATAGACTCCATCCTGCTGATTCTCTAGACTCTATGTCCTAGATCATGGCAGTCTTAGATGGGACTGACCATGAAACAAGTCAGGACATTCAAGTACGATCTCATACTGAGAATCCCATGACCTCATCAAGGAGTCAAGATCTCTCACTGTCCTGCCTTGACACTGGGCAGTCAGGTGAGATCTAGTTATCCAACCAAAGGATATTGGAATGAATGAATTTCTCAGCCAATTGATACAGACTGGAGGGCTCTAGGTCCCTCTCTCTTGAGAAGGAGAAAAAGGCTGATCCATCTCAGTAATATTCCTGGGTTTGAGTATCCTCAAAGAAACAACCCTGCTCAGAGCCCAGTGCCTCTGCTATTCTCACCAGCCTCAACCTTCAGTCGGCCCTCTCTAAATCCCTCATCTGCTATCTAGACTAAAGGCTGAGCCAGCAAGGAGACCCACCTCTACCTCTGAGAATGGTATTCACGGGCCCTAGAGTCCCCTAAGAGGAAGTCTGGGGGCAACACGGGTCTGACTCCTGCCCTCATTCCCTGGCTGTCCTGTGCCAGTGGTCTGGTTACCTCTGTCTCTGGTGAAGGAATGAACACTGGGAGTGTCATCTTCAGATTGAGCCAACAAAAGTTCTAGTCCCCAAGGATGTACTGCACAGGCATCCTGCAGTGGACGACAGCGAGGTCGTCAACGGTGAACCCAGAGTGCCAGGACTTTTAATAGCCATGTGGCTGGGTTGAAGGCTCTATCTTGGATGGTCTAGGTTGTCAGGTGAGGTCATGGCTTCAATGGCCTGACACACCTGATCTGGGATCATCCTCCCTCTTCATGTTCCTGCTTATCCCTTGCCACCCCCCTCTGGACACTCCCTCACCTTATCCTCCCTAGCCTTTGGACAATTTCTTCTTATCTGACCAGAAAATAAACTCAGTGAGCCAGGGGAGATTGAAACTCAGTGATCCATCCTGAGCCCTAGGTTCTACCCCAGGCTGTTTCCCTCTGCAGTGGCCGACAACTCAGATCCAGGATGTCATGAAGTTGCTGAGGGGACAGTGGATTGGTCCTACATACTGGCTTTAGGCTCTGAGACTGTCCCCACAGAGATTGTGAATGGTTGGCTCCCTTGATCCAGGGACTCCAAACCAAGACTTGCATGCTCCCTTCTTCCTTCCTTTTCTCCTTTTCTCCCTCCATCCTTCCCTCCTCTCTTTTTCTTTCCTCTCTTTGTGTCACCCCTAGGCTTTGAAATCAGAGCCTGGGTGCTGTCCCTGAGCCTTTTTACTCAAGGCCAACAGTCTATGGCTTGAGCCACTCATCCACTTCTGGCATTTTCTTTTTGGTAGTTAGTTGGTAGTTAGTTGGTAGTTAGTTTGGTATTTAGTTAGTCTTATAGGATTTCCTGCATGGGCCTTAATCCTCAATCCTCCCATCTCAGTTTCCTAAGTAGGTAGGATGACAGGAGTGAAGCAATGGTATCCAGCCCAAGCCAAGATTTCTTCATGTGCTGTGGAACTAGCACTGGAAACTTTCATCATGTATGACCCCCCCCCCCCGCCCCGGGCTTGGCACATGCTGTAACGGTATGTTGGATAAATAAATGAGCATCTGTCTATGACAATACTACAGACAAGTCCCATCTAATTCAGGTAAGCATCCTGGGTGGGGGCAAAGCCTGAAGTAGCTCTCCAACAGTTCTCCCTCCTCCCTCTTCCCACCCTCCTGGTGTCACCGCACTTAACTGTTTTGGTTCCAAGGACATGAGCCATGATGTCCTCACTGGATTCCAGGGCCTCTGGGATGTCTATCTTCTCAAAGATCTCTGTCCAGCCACTGACCAGCTCTGTGGCACTCCACTCCCCACTCAGGTTTGAACAAGGTTGCTGTGAGGTGAACGCCAGGCTCAATGGGCCTCCTCTCCACTCCCTGGGGCAGACAGGATGGTCCACTAGATCTGGCCCCCAAGTTTCATGTTGCAGAGAAAGGATCCTTGAGGCATTCCAGGTCTCTGAATCTCCCAGATTCCAGTGCAAGTGCTGGGAATTGTCTCTGCTCACAGCTGACAGGCTGCGGATGGCGAGGTCACAATCTCTGCTCCCCAAGACATCCTCAACTGTGGTGGTCACCCTAGAGAGAGCCGGAGAAGAATCAGCAGCTGCCGGAGAAAGGCAGTTAAGGCACGATGTTCGTAGCAGGAAACCATCTGGCTTGGGAACTCTGCCTGTGCCGCTTTGAACGTCATTGTTTGGTGGCTGAAAGGTCCACCTAATTTGACCCAGAATCCCAGGTGTTAAGTAGAAATTGCCAGCTTCAAGAAAAAAACCCTTGCAGGGCGCTGGTGGCTCACGCCTAAAATCCTAGCTACTCAGTAGGCTGAGATCTGAGGATCGCGGTTCAAAGCCAGCCCGGGCAGGTGAGGCCATGAGACTCCTATCACCAATAAAACCACCAGAAAACCGGAAGTGGCACTGTAGCTCAAGTGGTAGAGTGCTTGCCTTGAGCTAAACAGCTGAGGGACAGCTCCCAAGCCCAGAGTTCAAGCCCCACAACTGACAAAAAAGAAAAAAGAAAAAAGAAAAAAACCCTGGAAAAGCTGGCATTTCACTTGTCCCAATCAAACTTAATGGGTTCCAAAGTCAGGGGTCCACTTTTCCTTCCAGACAGCCTACAGCAGGTTACAGAAAATGGCATTCAGAAAGCCTTAGATAACTGCCATGTCCTGATCCCAAGCAGGCTCCAGCAGGGGGAACACACTTGCCTACCATTGCCCAGCTGGAAACAGCTCAGGAGGGACACAGATTGGAGTCTGCAGGACTCCAGGGAGGACTGCCCACCAGTACACTGCCCTGGGAGGAAATCCATGCCACCATTGGGGGCCTGGAGCCCCCTGATCAGATGCCCATGGACACCGTCAATGCCCTGGGTAAGATTCCCCTCTCATCCTCAGTCGTGATGAACCATCTGCCATGTCTCACCGTTCATCACTTCCCAGACCCTCCTAGTTTCACAGCCCCTGCCATACACCCCCTATCTCATTCCCTAATTATGTTTGGCAGACACATTCCCAACTTTGAATTAGCTCCAACTATACACATGAGAGCCGACTGTCGGGCTGGAAGAGTGCGGCTGTGGTCACAGTAACCTCATGAGCCTTCTGGCTAAAGACAGAAGGGCAGGTATCCACACTCGTCTGTGGTTCACACAGGCCTCCTAGGAGAGACCCACACAGGCCCAGCAGTTACTGTGGGCTGCAGGAAAGGGGAAGAAAGTGGTGGGAAGGAACATCTAATGAAACCTTCTCTAAAGGATCCATGACACTGTGAAAGAGAAAACAAAAACTGTGGCTGGGCTCATACTGGGCATTAATGAAAAAAGAACAACAAATACACACATGCACACAAATAAAATGCTTTTGCTCCAGCTACGAAGGTGGCTCAGTTGTAGAGCGCTTTCCTTGCATGCACAAGGCCCTGGGTTCGATTCCTCAGCACCACATAAGCAAAAGAAAAAAGTCGGAAGTGGCGCTGTGGCTCAAGTGGTAGAGTGCTAGCCTTGAGCTGAAGAGCTGAGGGACAGCACACAGGCCTAGAGTTCAGACCCCACAACCGGACACCCCCCCAAAAATGCTTTTGCTCTTTTTAGACATGCTGACTGTACAATGAGAAAGATGATCTCTCTCTCTGTGTCTCTCTCTCTGTCTCTCTCTCTTTCTCGCTTTCTCTCTCTGTCTCTGTCTCTCTCTCTCTCTTTCTGTCTCTCTCTCTTTCTCTTTCTTTCTCTCTCTCTTTCTCTTTCTCTCTCTCTCTCATACACACCTAACACACAGACTCAGAGCAGTGCCTCTCCTGAATTTGATGGTTTCTCATCTGGGCAATGTACCAGCTCAAGCACTGGAGTTCCCTAGTCAGAACCAGGGGCAACCACCCAAGGGGAACAATGCTCTAATAATGCAGCACCAACCTGCCTCCCCCTTTCTCCAGGGCCAGACCCTTCCCCTTGGGAACAACCAGCCTTGACTCCCCATTCACCAAATCCCTAGGCCAGGACACTGGGTGAAGGAGTCCCGAAACACATGGCTCCTCAGAGCCTGGACAGAAAACAAAGCAGGGGGTCATAGTGCCTCCAGAGAGGTGTCTGACCTGGGGTGGGGGCGTTGTTGGGGACTTTGATGAGGTCCTAAAGGCTATATACATGGATGGACTCCCTACTTCCAGCCTACATACTTCTGGGCAACTTGGCAGATTCTTGGGGAGGACAAGGAGACCAGATGGACTGGGAGCACTAGAAGAAGCTGGCAGAACTGGGAGATGTGATCACCCAGTCAGAACTGTTGACAGCTGGGGTTGGGGGTACAGGACGGTTGTGTGTCTGTCAGAGGGGGTGTGTTTTTCTCCCAAATACCCACCTTCTATCTGACCCCAGTGCCCTCACCTCTCTAGTGGGCTCTTCTGGGAATTTCCTCAGGTGAAAGGGTAACTGAGCACAGAAGACAAGGGCTCACACAGCAAGGGGGGCCTATCTTCTGTATCCAACACCCCCCTCCCCAGCAAAAAGGAAAAGACCTAAGAAGGGAGGTGTGGGGTGCTGCTCCCCATCTCTGACGAAAGCCACCAGGTTCCCACCAGGGAGAGAAAGGATGCAGATGCAAGGCTGTGTGGCTCCCACTGCTCCAGGGTAGGTGCTCTGTGGTGCCCCCTCTTCACCCATCCCTGTGGCTCCCCTTTTCCTGGGACACTGGCATCTAGGGATGAGGGTGGGATCCCCGGGTGGACACCCATCTCCACTCCCCACCCCTTGGGTGCATTTGTGGCAGAGCCAGGACAGACTGTGGGGCACGGGGAGGCACAGGCAGGACTGGACTGGGAGGGGAGAGGCAAGGGTCTGGGTCCGTGAGGGTGGAGAGGAAGGGTACAGTGGGGGACGAGGTGTTACAGTAGTGGGGGGTCATGGAGTGCGGGAGTGCAGGTCGGCCACTCACTTGAGCTGCTGGGAGAAGCTGTAGGCTGCATCTCCGGGTGTGTGCCAGGAGTCTGAGGACCTAGGGCTGGAACCAAGTCAGGATCACAAGCAGGCCAGGGGCGCACCAGCTCCGCCAGGTGACTGCTAGAGGCTCTGCGGGTCCAAGCCAGCAGCGCCATGTTTGAAATGCAGCTTGGGCATGTGGTGGAGCTGCACACAGCCTCTGCTCCTCCTCAGCCACCATCCCAGCCTCAGCGGCCTCCTAACCTGTGGCCGCTGCTGTCTCAGCAGCCACTGCCTCTGCACCGGGACCTCAGACTCAGGGCCACCGTGGCTGGGCACCTCCGAGGGGCTACATGTGGCAATGTGCCTGCCATGCAGACTCTGCATTCTCTGCGCTCCCACCCAGGACCCACACTATGATCGGAGCAGCCGACAGCCACTGAAGCCGTTTCCACGGGTGCTAGTGCTCATGCTCGCACTTCTCCCAGCTCTCTCCTGGGCCACCCTGCCCCTGCTGAGCACACACCCCTGCCCCCTTGGGCTCCTGGCCATTGCTGCCACAAAAGTGTGCCCCAGGGCCCCGTGCCTGCTCCCCAATGCCCCGCCCCCACCCCTGGCCACAATTGCAGCCCTGACTGGGTCCTGAGGCTCCTAGACCATGGCACTTGCAGCCTTACCTCAGCTCAGCACTACCCCCCACCCCCAGTACCAGCCTATGGGATCGAATCTCCCCTCAGCCCCACCCCTGGAGGAGAGTCTCCTCCATCCCCCTCCACTCTCGTGTGTGTATGTGTGTTTGTGTTGGTGTTGGTGTTGGTGTGTGTGTGTGTGTGTGTGTGTGTGTGTGTGTGTGTGTGTGTGTGTGTGTGTGAGATGGGGATAACCACCTCTCAAGGACTCAGAACATAGCACCCTTTGGGATGTCTCAGCACACAGCACTCTTCCAAAATTAGCACAAAGCACCCTGTGTAAATGACTCAGCACACAGCTCCCTTTGAAGGACTCAGCATGTAGTATGCTGGGTAGAGTACTCAGCACACAGCACCCTTTGAAGGAGGGAGTCCATACCCCCAGTGTAAAGGACTCAGTGCATGGCATGCTTTGAAAAACTCAGCACATAGCACTCTTTCCCAGGGACTCATCACACCCTGTGTTGAAGCACGCTGTGTAAATCACACAGTGCACAGCATCCTCCAAAAAACTAAGCACACAGAACAATTTTGAAGGACTCAGCACATACCACACTGTGGAAGCACTCAGCACATAGCACCATTTAAAGGACAGTACAGAGGACCCTGTGTAAAAGACTCAGCACACAGCACTCAAAAAACACCTTGTCCCTCTCTTCTCAAGGGCTCAGCACATAGCAGGACCCTTTGGGATGCATTAGCACACCACACCTTTTGAAGGATTCAGCATATAGTACGTTGTGTAATGGACTCAGCATACAGAACCCTTTGAAAAACCCGGAATGGCCCAATCTTCTCAGGGACTCAGCACATAGCATCCTTTAGGATGACTCAGCAAACAGCACGTTTTTGAGGACTCAGCACAAAACTCCCATGTGGGAAGGACCCAGCAAATGGTGCCCTGTGAAGGACTCAACACATAGCTGTATGTCACAAGTTCAGCTGTCATTAGAATTAGGGTGCTTTCTTCAGTATCACCATTCTTCAGAAACACTGCACAAATCCTACTAGTTCACATTTAGACAAGCTGTGTTTTATGGGGGAAGGTCAGCTGGGGGTCTTGAATTCAATGTTTGGGGGCCCAGCTCTTTGGTTCAATGCTAGAGCTCTACCACTTGGAGGCACAGATCCAATTTTTTGGGGGGGGGTTGTTCTTTCACAGGTCTTATGGTGATAAGTAAGGACAAGTTGGGGTATCCATGGGCAAAGGATATTAGCTCAACCTGGAGCTGACCTTTCCCTTCCTTGTGTCCCTGGAAAGCCAGGCTTCCTGGAGCTCTCTTGGCCTAGGGTTGAACAGACCTGCTCTGGCATCAGCAATCAGGGTGAGCAAAAGTCAGCTTGGCCCTAGTAACTTGCCCAAATTGAACTCTAAAGGATAATGGCATGGGGCTGCATGTTCCGTGTGTGGCCACCAGGGAGCAGGAGTAGCCCACAATAGGGATAGTACTTGCGAGTGGTGTTTACTCTTGCTTCCCTGGGGCCCCCATCATGATTCAAAGCCACCTTGGAGAGGAAAGTCATTGAGGCTCTTACCTACAATTAACCATCAAAAATCAAGTGGGGCTGTGGCTCAAGTGGCAGAGCACTAGCCTTCAGCAAGAAATCTCAGGGATAAAGCCTAGGCCCTTAGTTCACACACACACACACACACACACACACACACACACACACACACACACACACACACACAACATGCATGCAAAATCAGAGATTTCTACACTGCAGTCTTTGGGTATTCTGTACTATTTCCCCAATAAGCCTGGTGGCTGCTGGCCTAGGGGTTTGGTGTATACAACATCACCTGGCATCTTCAATTTTGGGGGAACAGAATGGCTAGAAGGTCAACCTTCCCCCATACCAGCTCCTTGATTGGGTCATGGTCTATCCAAGCCCTTTGGGGCTCCTTTACAGACTCACCAAGATTCCTTCAAAAGGCATCACATACTGGGCACTGGTGGCTCATGCCTGTTCATCCTAACTACTCAGGAAGCTGAGATCTGGAGGATCATGGTGCCAAGCCAGTCTGGGCAGGACAGTGTATGAGACTCTTATCGATGAACCATCAGAAAACAAAAGTGGCATTGTGGCTCAAGTGGTAGAGTGCCAGCCTTGAGAAAAAGAGCTCAGGGACAGCACTCACGGCCAACAACAAGGAGAGGCATTGCATGCAGCCTTTGGGATTGGCATGGGCCAAATATAATTGGAATTAATTATAATTGGAATTAATCAAGTCCTCCAAGACAAAGCAGTACCTCCTTTAGTCCTGTGCTCCTCCATCTCTTCTCACCCCTGGCCTTGTCTGTGCTTTGGATCAGCATGGGTCTGGCTGGATGGGAGAGATCCAAGGAAGATTCCAGAGCAATATCACCACCTCTTTCTGCCCTGCTCACCCTACTGCTTCTGTTCTTTGCCATAGACCTTCTTCCTGGAATCCATCCATGAGGTCATCACCACCAACATAATGGTGAGTGGTGAGTCTGGCCTAAATAGGGACAGTCAGAGGTGGGAGTAGGTCTGGGATTAGAAGCTTCCACCTTGGGTGTGGGCTGAGGCCATGGCTGACTTTTATTTCATCCTGAGCCTTGCAGTGGTGGAAAGACAGTGTAGACTTCACATTGAGTCAGGTAAGATTGGAATCTGGAGGACCACTTGTGTGGGGAAGGATGTGGGACTCAGGGGGCCACTGTTGTTGGTACTCTCTTGGGACTCCCCTCTCCCTCTCTTATCCCTCAATCTTAGAAGAGAAACTTCAACTAAGGGTGTGGGAAGAGGGGGCAAGGGAATATTTTGGTGTGAACCAGATTTGTGTTTCATATTCATCCTAGCCCATACTTCCTATTTATCTGAGGAATGGCCATATGGGTTTGGGAGCGGGGAGAATCATCCTAGCTGAGAATGTGGCTTAGTGGTAGAGTGTTCGCCTAGCATGCTTGAAGCCCTGGGTTCTATTCCACACAGAAAAAGCGGAAGGGGAGGTGGGACCAGCCTTGATCAAAAAGAGCTCAGGGAGAGTGGCCAGGCCCTGAGTTCAAGCCTCAAGGCTGGAAGAACAAATATTTGTTTTTAGGCTTTTTTTTTTGGTTTGAAAACAATTTATTCCTTGTGATAAGCATAACATGGGTCTCTTTCCTGGCCACCAATGGGCCATTAGATGTCCCTTGAGTTTAGGCCAACTCCCTGCAGCCTCTGCCCTACCCTACCCCCAGTTTATCCTTCCCTTCACCCGGCAGATGGAGGCCTGAGAGAAAGCCACTTGGTCCCCTATATCTGGTGGTTGCCAAGGCTTTTGAGAGTCAGTATGTCACATAGAGAGTCATCATCTGCATCAGTCTACAGGAGAAAGTGAGGGAGCATTCCTCCCCTGAGCCTGGGAGCTGTGGGCGGATCTGGATGTGGGGCATCTGGGGCAGGATGTGCTCCCTGGGGGAGTCCACTATGGGGTCGGGAACCCTGACCTCTCCTCTGACAATTTCCATGCTGTCTTCAAGTTGCAATTCTTCAAAACCTCTCTGCTCCTCCCTCATTTCACCCACCAGAGGCCCTGAGGCGTCTGAAGCAGTGTTGGTGGTGGGGGCTCAGCCTGTGCTGGCATAGGGAGACTGCTGTCTGTGCCTTCTTTTGGGAGGAGTGACAACAGCTCCCGCAGAACTCTCCTCTTCTCCAGCATCTCCTAGGACAGCAAGTGCATGCACTGGGCTTTCTCCCAAAACAGCTCATTCAGGACCAGCATCTGCTTTTTACATACCATGAGGGACTCCTCATAGTTCGGATGTTTGCAGCAATGACCGCAGAAGCCGCTATCTCCAGCTCTGCCACATGCCACTCTGTAGCTTGCAGGGAGCTGGTGAGAACTTCGTGCTCCCTTTCTCTGTCACCAGTGGCTTGCTGCACTTGGGCCAGTGCACATTGTAAGTCGCTTTCTGATGAAACCAACCACTGTATGGGTGCCTCGTGGGTCTCTACCTCCATTTTTGGTGCTGCATGTATCTGGTCTATCTTCTCCCTCTCTTACTTCCATTGATCCTGTGGGTCTGTCTTTCCCTGCTTCAGTGGTTGGATATTGGCACAGAGTGCCTGGTTTCTTCTTTTCTGTTGTCCAGGGTGGGCACCACATGCAGGTAGCAACTCTGTGGATCCTTGGTGGTATTGGGACCCTTGACTCTCTGGACCCTGGTGGCTGTGACTGTGTCCAAAGGCAAGGTAGGCCCATGGTCGGCATCACCTTTGGCCTGACTCTCCATTCAATCCGGCTCACAAGTGGTGTTTGTCTTGGGGATTCCTCTCTTTTTCGTGTTCTTTGTTTTCTTGAATGTTTCAGGTCTGTCGGGAGGATACTGCTGGTGTCCTTGTGGTAGTTTCTTGCCCACAGTTCTCTCATTGATTCTTATTGTTTCAGACATCTGAGCGCCAGGACGGGAAAGTTGGGCTGGCCACATTCCCAGTCTCTAGGAAATCCTCTATTCTCCCACTCACCGACTAGGACATCATTTCCTACTCTACCTCAAAGTCACCTGGAGTCTCTTGCTCACCACTCAGCCACCTCTACTTTCCTCAACTGCTGGTAGTGGTGTCACCCAACAGAGGGAAACCCTGGTGCTACTGGGAAGCATGGAATGTGGGCATGGCCACTATTCTTGTATCCCATTGGTCAAAAAGAACCATGAAAGAATGGGGGTGTGCTTGGAATCCTGTGATGCAGACAGAATGGACAGAGTCAAGATAACAGCAGCCCCTTTACCAGGAAAGTCTGTCTAATCCAGTTGGGGACAAGAGGGGACCTGCTTTAGCCAGATGGCTGCACAGATTGTTGTGTATGTGTGTTTGTTGCCAGTCCTGAAACTTGAACTCAGGATCTGGTCACAGTCCATGAGCTATTCTTGCTCAAGATTAGCTCTCTACCACTGGAGCCACACAGCACTACTTCTGGCTTTGTTGGCATAGAGGTTGGACAGGGGTCTCAAGGACTTCCCTGCCTAAGGTGACTTTGACCATAATCCTCCTATCACAGCCTTGTAAGTATCAAGGAGGACTGGTGAAAGCCACTGGTGCCTGGCTAATCATTATTTGGGATTATGGCTTCCCCAGTAGCCTGCAAGCCTTCAGCAATGTAAGGTGAACTATCCTTTGAGCCGGATCACTTAGACCCAGATGGCCACGGTGCAAAAGAAGAAAATGTAAAAATGCCATCCCACCACTTTTTTTCTGTGCATCTCCCTCCCCCCCTTCCCCCCCCCCCCCCCCCCCGCACAAGGCCTAAAGTTCTAGGATCCCAGGATAGGCTTTGTTTCCAGCGGCTGCATCCCAGCTAATGGTGATGAAAGCTGAGGCATGGTTTCTATGACCTGAGTTCAAGACCGTGTTTGGAATAAAAAAAAAATAGCTCCTGGCTTGCAATTCACGCTGTTTCTCCTACCTTTGAATTTGAATTTAAGGGCTGGGTAACTCTGAAGCACTGTGGATGAAGGGGAAGCTCACCATGCTTGAAGACAAGAAAGTAAGGCCTGGTCCTTAGGCATGAATTAAAGTACCCACCCAGGAAACATTCTATTTATATACATTTTAAAGGAAGGATTTGTACTTACGTATAGATGGTCAGTCTTCCTGTTTATTGTGGTTATTTATTGTATTTTTGTTTTATTCATTTATTTTCCATTTTTTTATTTTGAAAATACTGTACAGAGGGGTTACAATTACATGGTCAAGATAATGAGTACATTTCTTATCAACATTATAGCCTGCTCCTTTTTTTCCCCTTCCCATCCCTTCCCATCCTCCTCCCAGCCCCCACCCACAATCCTCCCCGATCCACCCCCTGGCCCCCTCCGCACCAAAGTTGTAAAGTTCATTTTTGAAATAACGACTTGTACATCTCATTGTTGCAATGTGTCCACCTGTATCCCTATTTAAACGATTTGTTTTTCCCTTTCCCCTCCCCAAATTATACCTACATCAAATACTATGAATGCAGGGGATATACTGTGGGGGAGGGACATACAAAGCAACAAAGAAATAATCTTATAAATGTGTTAGAAACAATCACAAGAGAGAGAAAAATCATTTGAGTACATATCTTAAGGTTCATTTCCCTAACATCACCTTATCTGATCTTTTCTGCTTGACTCAGACATATACTAGATATTGCAAATAAGGGAAACAATGGGACCTATGTATGTTTGGACCTGGCTTACTTCACTTAATATAATTTTTTCCAAGTCTTTCCATTTCCTAACAAATGGGGCAATGTCATTCTTTCTGATGGAGGCATAGAATTCCATTGTGTATATATACCACATTTTCTTGATCCATTCATCTACTGAGGGGCATCTGGGTTGGTTCCATATCTTAGCTATAGTAAATAGTGCTGCAATAAACATAGTTGTGCTGGTAGCTTTAGTGTGGTCTTGTTTGTAAACATCTGGGTAAATGCCTAAAAGTGGGATTGCTGGGTCATAGGGTAGTTCTATGTGGAGTCTTTTGAGGAACCTCCATACTACTTTCCAAAGTGGTTGAACAAGTTTACACTCCCACCAACAATGCAGTAAGGTTCCCTTCTGTCCACATCCCCTGCAGCATCTGTTGATATTAGAGTTCTTGATTATAGCCATTCTAACTGGGTGAGGTGGTATCTCAATGTTGTTTTGATTTGCATTTCTTCTATGGCTAGGGAGGTTGAGCATTTCTTCATGTGTCTATTGTACATGCTTCTTTCCTCTTCAGAGAAAATCTCTTTAAGACTTTAGCCCACTTATTTATTGGGCAGTTGTTTCTTTCAGGATTTATTGTTGGGGGATTTAATTTTTTGAGATCCAATTGTATTTTAGATATGAGATTTTTTTATTGCCTGTGATGACATATTCCATTTATGATATTGATGACAACCCATCACATAGTATCTAGATTTGTAGATATGTTCTTCATCATGTGTGACACCCAGGCCTCTCAGGGAAAAGGAATCACACTCAGGTATCACACTCAGCTTCTTACTCCATGATCCAATTGTTGGCAGTGATGGGATCTGAACTCAGGGCCTGGCAGACCCAATTCAGACCCTGAATCGGTGTGTCAACATGGCAACCTCTAGCCAATGAAGCTGCCAGGGAATTTCCAGACCCTGAGATTGAGCCACAGGGGTGGACAAAATAGCCATAGATAGGTAGACAGGTGGTAGAACATCAATAAATATATATTTGTACCGAGTGCCAGAGACATCTACCTAGGATTCAATGACATCAACTACATTCCTACTACCTCTTAGGTATTTATTATGCCACCATTGAGGGAATAGTATTCTTTTCATGCTTAATAAACCATTCATTAGGATGAATCATCATCCTAGGATCATTGCATCTAATTTTGGACTAGACCAATACACGCAGAGACTTCTCATTCAATCATGAGTTTGCTAACATTTCATTGTTATTCCCATGCATAGGAACAAGTATTTTGGGATCTCCCCCAGTGGTAGGAGTCAGGACCAGAATTCAAGCTCAAGGCCTATGTTGCCGCATGGGCCTATTTCTTCCCTGATAGCCCATTAGCCTTCCCCAATGCAAGGTGAAGTACCCTTTGCAGCCATGTAATTCAGACCCAGGATGGTCACCGTGCAAAAGAAGAAAATATAAAAAATCCATCCTGAAACATTTTTTCTGTCATTTGTTCATGCAAATTTAAGAGCGTAGGATCAAGATTGGCTACAGGCCCAAGGGAGCCCACCAGCCTAAGGTGATCAAAGCTGAGGTAGAGTTGTCATGAACTGAGTTCAAATCCCATGCTTGGCAATAATAATAATAATAATGATGATAATAATAATAACACACCCTGGCTCAGAATTCTCACCATTTTTCTGACACCTCTGAGATTCCATCTCAGGTCTGGGTAACTTTGTTGCACTGTGGGGGAAGGTGAAGCTCACCATCCTTGAAGAATACAAGGTCAGGCCTAGTCCCAGGGCCTGAACTGAAGCCCAAGCACTGGCAAAAATCATATACTCACCTACTTTACCCATCGGAATTCTCTTTACATCATGCATTCAGCGTAGTTATTCTTTTTATTGTGTGTCTTAGTCATGGATGCATTTTGTATTTTATTGAATATGATGGCAGCTATAACTGTGCTGACATGGATGGCAACTGATTCCCATGAATATAGAGTTGCCTATATAGCATACTGCATCCTAGCTGAGACCCAGGACTTTCACAGGACAGAAAAACAGGTGCAACGATTGGCTTCTCACATCAGGATTCATCTTATGGCAGTTCTGGGATCTGACCTCTGGGATGAGCAGGCCCAATAGGCAAATCGGTCCAGGTAAGCAAACCAGCCTGTGAGCCACTAAGGAGCTAGGTCGTTCCCAGGACCTGAGATTGAGGCCCGTGGGGGAGGGGGAGGAGAGAAGGAGGAGCACAATAGTCATCTATTTATAACCTGAAGGTAGTAAGTACATATTTGTATAGAGTAGGATGGGGACCAGTGATGGAATCCAATCTACCTTGTTACTAATGATTCTTGGATTTTCCCCAATGCCTCCATTTCATGACTGTGATGATTATGGTCATGTTTCATCAACTCTTCATTAAAAATAATCAATACCCCATGAGTCTTGCCTATCATTTCCTACTCACATCAAGCAGGAACTACTCATTCAAGGATGAGATTGATTGCATTCCATGACTCTTCCTAAGTCCGGAAACGAGTGTCCCAGAATCTCCCGCCATTCCCTCATCGTAACAGGGCTGACTGGGATTCGTCCTCAGGGCCTTCATTGTCTGGTTAGCCTGTGGCTCCCCCAAAAACCAGCAGGCCTTCAGCCATGCCAGGTCACCTTCACTCTGCAGGCAACCATGTTCGGAGACAGAATGGTCACCATGTAAAAGAAAATAAACATAGAAGAGCCAGGTGGAATTTACCGCCGCTTTTTTTCCCCTTGAGGGTTTTTTTTTCCAGCAAACCCCAGAGTCCAAGGGTTTGAGGACTGGCTGTGGGTCTAGAGACTGCAGCCTAGGATGATCAGAGCTGCAGCAGAGTTGCCACGACTTGAGTTCAAGCCCCGGTATGGTTAAAAAAAAAAAATGAAAAAACTATGAATGAAGAACCCTAGCTCAGAATTTGTGCCATTTGGGTAACTATGTTGCACTGTGGGGGAAGGGAAGCTCACCATCTTTGAAGATTAAAAGGTCAGGCCTGGTACTGGACCTGATTTGAATCCCCAGGACTGGAAAAGCCCATCTCTTTTAAACATAGGATCTCTATATACATACAGGTGTGGTATGCACCTTGTTTTTAGTGTAGTTAATCTTTTTATGTTGGGTCTTATTCATCTATGTATTGTGTATTTTATTGAGTATAAGATGGCATATATAACTGTGCTCACATGGATGACAACCTATTCCCATGGGTGTAGAGTTGCGTATGGTTTCTAGATCCTAGCTGTGACCCATGACTTGCACAGGATAGGAAAACATCTGCAAGGTTTGGCATCTCACATCAGGATGAATCTTTTGGCAGTGCTGGAACTTGAACTCAGGGCCTAGCAGAACCAACTGCCAAATGGGTCCACATGAGCACACCAACTTGTGAGCCACTAAGAAGGTAGGCCATACCCAGGACCTGAGATCTAGCCCCAGGGTGGGGGTGGAGCAACATATTCATCCATTCATAAGCTGAAATTAATATGCTAATAAATGCCTGTTTGTATAGAGTAGGAGATGTGGCCACCTGTGTTGGAATCCTATCTTCCATGTGACTACCGATTCTTGGATCTTTCCCAATGCTTCGATTTCTTAATGTAAGTATTGTCACACTTCATGCAGTCTTTTTTTTTTTTTTTTTTTTTTTGTCGGTCGTAGGGCTTGAACTCTGGGCCTGGGCGCTGTCCCTCAGCTCTTCAGCTCAAGGCGAGCGCTCTACCACTTGAGCTACAGCGCCACTTCCACTTCATGCAGTCTTAATTAAGATCTTGCCTATCATTTCCTATGTGAATCATGCACGCACTTCTCAACTCTTCCCTAGGCCTGAATTCAAGCACCAGTACTGAAAAACATAACATTTATAGACATTTTAAATATTTGAGTTATATCTCTATATTCATTTTAAATCATGTTTGTTGGAGTGATTCATTATATTATATTATTGATTGATTGATTGATTTAGCATTTATTTTATGGACTGTGAGTACACCTATAACATTTATTACATTTGTCCCAATCTATTCCATAGCATGTAACTTTGCAGACATAATATGTACATCATACGTGACACCTAGCACTTGCACAGAAAAGGAAAACAGATGCACACATGGAATCTTACACCAGGAAGAAACTTTTGGCAATGATGGGACCTTGACTGAGGGACTAGGAGGCCCAATTCATGAAGGGGTGAGTGTCAGCATGGCAGCATCTAGCCCATGCAGGTGCCAAGTGGATCCCAAGACCTGGGATCGAGTTCCAGGTTTGGCCAAAATAGCAAAAATGTTCTATGCATATGATGGTATACAAATAAATATAAATGTAGATATTTATGTACTGCCAGAAATGTGTATTTAGTATTCAATGACACATACTATGCTCCTACAGATTCTCAGGTCTTTAGTGAGAACTGCATTTAATCAATAGTATTCTTTTAGTGCATAATAAACTATGAATTAAAATCAGTCGGTGTCCTGTGATTATTGGGTCTAATTTTCTGTTAGACTGATTGATGAACTGATTGTAACTGGCGTGACCAGGATTCAAACTCAGGACCTAGGTGTCCAGGTTGGCCTATGGCTTCGCTGACAGCCTGCCAGCCTTCAGCAGTGCCGGATAACCTACAGGTTGTAGCTGTGTCATTTGGACTCGGGATGGTCACCATGCAAGAAAGGAAAACCATGAAATCGCCAACCATCCACAGATTGCGGATTTTTCAGTGCTATATTCATTTTGTTTTTCTGTCAGCCCCCGAGGCCTACCATCCCATGATAGGCTGTGTGTCCAGAGGCTGCACCATCCCAGCCTAGGGTGATGGAAGCTGAGGTTCCAGCCCTGTGATTGGCAATCAATCAATCAATCAATACACTTTTAAAATATTAGAAATAGTTCGGTGCCGGTGGCTCACTCCTGTAATCCTAGCTACTCAATAGGCTGAGGATTGTGGTTCAAATCCAACCCAGGCTATAAAGCCCATGAGAATCTTATCTCCAGTGAAGCACTAGAAAATCAGAAGTGGTGCTGTTGCTCAAGCAGTAGTGCACTTGCCATGAGCTGAAGAGCACAGGGACAGCGCCCAAGGCCAGAGCTCAAGCCCCACGGAAAAAAAAAATTGTAAAAATACTAATGAAGCTCCCCAGCTTGGCATTCGTGCCTTTTTATTTTCCTGTCTGGTATGGGATTTGAACTCAGAGTTTGGGTAACTATAATGCACTGTGGGGGATGGGGAAACTCACCATCTTTGAAGACAAGTAATTCAGGCCTGTTCCCTAGGCCTGAATTCAATCCCCAGTCCTGTTAAAGTAATATTCATCCACATTTGAAATAATGATTGATATCTACATACTTATGTTTATCGCATATTATTTTACTGTGTATTTATTTTATTTTTTGCACTATTCATTCATTCATTATTTATATTGACTATTATTACACTTATAACATGTATTAAATTGATTACATCTTATGAGAACTATACAGATTAGCATACATATTCTATATCTTACTTCAGACCCAGGACATTCACAGAAATTCTATAGTAAATGATCCCATGCTTAGAAAAACAGAAAGAATACACCAACCAAAGTCGAATTCATCCCTAGACACCCCAGTGGCTCACATCTGTAATCCCAGCTACTCAAGAGGTGAGAACTGGAAGATGAAGTTTCAAAGCCAATCCAGGCAGAAAAGCCTGAGAGACAACCTCTCCAATTAACTGGCAAAAAGCCAGGCTACAAGTATGGCTGAAGTGGTAGAAAATCAGCTATGAGCAATCAAGCCAAGAAATAGCAAGCTGAAATTAAGTGCAGAGAGAGGGGGAGTAGGGGAAGAAAGCAGAGAGAAACCCTCCAAAAACAGAGAACAAAACAACAGTACACACATCCCACCTAATATATGGTACCAACAAACTGAAAATAAAAAATCAAGCTTGTGCAGTTGTATGACTTTACATGAGCAAATATGCTTTTAGGTACTCTTCAAAGTTATGTTTTGATAATATATATGTATATATATAAAAAATGTATATATATATATATATTTAAATAAACTAAGAAACCAGCCAATGAATAAATACTTCTGAATTAGTGCCTTAACCATGGCATTGTAAATTATTTCTATTAAAAGTGTATTTCAAGTTTCTTTCCTCAGAATCAATCTAAGTTTGTTCATGCTCTGGGCGTCGGTGGCTCATGCCTATAATCCTAGCTACTCAGGAGGCTGAGATCTGAGGAAGGAGGTTCAAGGCCAGCCTGGCAGGAAATTCCTTGAGACTCTTATCTCCAATAAACTGGAAATGGCTCTGTGGCTCTAGCCATAGAGCACTTGCCATGAGTTGAAGAGGTGAAGTCAGGCAGCCAAGCCCAGAGTTCAAGCCCCACCACTGACAAAAAAAAAAAAAAGAAAAAAGAAAGAATGAAGGTTGTTCATACAGATCAAAAAATTCTAACCTTCTGAGCTTTCGGAAACTTGCCTTCCTTTTCTTCCAGAGTCTTCTGCTCTTTAGGCAAGTACTCCACTACTGAGCTACATCCCAGTCCCAATGTTTTAGTTTCTCATTTTACAATTCACTTTATTCCCAAAATGCTTACAAGTACCTACTGTCCTCACAAAAGTGAGTTTTTATTCAGAAACCCAAACTATTGTGGTATGAGGACTTCCCTAGTGTATTTTGTGGTAGGCACTGAGGAAAACTCACACGATACAATTGTAGAGAGTTTATAGTTATAGAAATAACTCTAAATAGAAATAACATCAATTGTCCCTCTAGGGAGGAATGATGTACTCATTTTCATTCTCACTCTTCATGGCAGATGGTCAAAATGGAAACACCAATGTGCTATGCTGAAATGTAAACATTTAAACTCCTTTTTGAAAAACTCTCATGTTATAAAATCAAAATGTGGCAAATGAAGGCCAAGTGAACTTTAAAAAATATGAAAAATGCTAATGAAGCTTCCTGTCTTGGAATGTGTGTTATTTTTTTGTCTGCAAGGCCTGGGATTCGAACTCAGGGTCTGAGTAACTCTTGCAACTAGGGGAAGGGGAAGGTCTCTATGCTTGAAGACCAGAAAGTCAGGCCTCTTCCCTAGGCCTGAATTCAGGCCCCAACCCTGGAAAACATAGTCCTTACATGTATTTTAAAGATAAGATTGAACTTCCAGACAGGTGTTCAGTCTATATTATGTTTGGTGTGGTTATTCATTGTACTTTTTGGTTTATTCGTTTATTTACCATTTATTTTTTTTGACTATGATGACACCTAACCATGTATTACATTGTTTACACCCTATCACATAGCATTTAGATTTGTTGACTTGTTCTCCATCATGCCTGACACCCCACACTCTAACAGAAAAGGAAAACAGGTGTCACACTTGGCTTCTTACTCCAGGAGGAAATTTTTGGCAACCTCTGAGATCGAGCCCCACTGGTGGCCAAAATAGCCATACATGGATAGGCAGGTGGTAGTACACCAAAAATACATATTAGTAAAGAGTGCCAGAGCCATGTATCTAGTATTCAATGACATCTGCTACGTTCCTACTAAGTCTTAGGTAGTTATTATGCCTCCATTGAAGGAGTATTATTCTTTTCATGCCTAATTAACCATTAATGAAGTTCAATCAGCATCCTAGGATTATTGTGTGTAATTTGAGTCCAGACCACTGCACGAACTATTCAATCATGAGTTGGATACCATTCCATCGGAATTTCTATGCACAGGCAGGAGTCTCTTGGGATCTCCTGCCATTGGTAGTTGTCAGGACCAGGATTTGAACTCAGGGACTGTGTTGCGGGGTTGGCCTATGGCTTTCCTGACAGTCCACCAGCCTTGAGCAATGACAGGTCACCTGTGCGTGGCATCCATGTCATTCAAACCTAGGATGGTCACCATGCAAGGAACCAAAGCCAAGAAACCGCCTACCATGGGCAGCTGGCGCCTTGTTTTAGTGTCATTTTCATTTTGTTCTCCTGTCAGACCTCGGGTCTTAGGATTCCAGGATCGGCTTTGGTTCTGGAAGCTGTACCCCAGGCTAGTGTGATGGAAGCTGAGACAGAGCTGTCACAATCTGAGTTCAAGCCATTTCCATGGCCAAAAACAAACAAAAAAATTAAATTAAAAAGTAAAACAATTAAAAAATTAAAACAATTATGAAAGTTATTTATCTCCCTGTTTTGCAATTCGTGCCATTTTTTCTGCCAAGCCTGGGATTTGAACTCAAAGTCTGGGTAAATAGGCAGCACTGTCAGGCTAGGGGAATCACACCATACTTGAAGCCAAGAAAGTCAGGCCTCTTTCTTAGGCCTGAATTACAGCCTCAGTCCTGAAAAACATACTCCTTATATGCATCTTATTTACATTTTAAAGACAGGATTTATACTTCCATATAGTCAGACAATATCCTGTTTGTTGTGGTTATTCATTTCATTTCTTGTTTTATTCATTTATTTACCATTTATTTTACTGACTCTGATGACACCTATACCATTTTTTACATTTTTTTACTTCCTATCACATAGCATCTAGATTTGTAGATGTGTTTGCTATCATGCCTGACACCCAGGACTTTCTCAGAAAAGGAAAACATGTGTCACACTCAGCTGCTTTCTCCAAGATTAAATTTTTGATAGTGCTGGGATATGAACTCGGGGCCTAGCAGGCCCAATTCATGAATGGGTAAGGGTGAGCACGGTAGCCTCTAGGCAATGAAGCTGTGAGGTGGTTCCCAGGCACTGAGATGGAGCCCAGGTTTGGCCAAAACAGTGATACATGGATTGGCACATGGTGGTATACAATTAATACATATTAGTAAAGAGTGCCAGAGCCATCTATCTGACTGAATGACACCTACTACATTCCTACCAACTCGTAGGTATTTATTATACTGCCTTTGAAGTTTTACTATTCTTTTCATGATTAATAACCTATCAATTAAAATCAATCAGCATCCTAGGATTATTACATCCACTTTTAGATTTGACTGATGCACGAATTACTCTTTCAATCAGTATTCCTATGCATAGGAATGAGTCTCTTGTGCTGTCCAGCCATTGGTAGGTGTCAAGACTTAGATTTTTAACCCAGGGCCTATGTTGACAGGTTGGCCTATGGCTTCCCTGATGACCCACCAGCCTTCAAGAATAGAAGTTCAGCTCCACTTTTACAGCCATGTCATTCAGACTCAGGATGGTCACTCTGCCAAGAAAAAAATAACGTAAAACCCCCAGTCCTCTGCAGCTCGCCACTTTCTGTGCTGTCCTACTTTTTTTTTCTTCATGCAAGTCCTCTTTGCCTAGAATCCCAGGATTTACTAAGGATGAGAGGCTGCAGTCCAGTCTAAGGCAATCAGAGCTGAGGTATATTTGCCATGACCTGAGTTCAAGCTCCATGGTTGTCAAAAAAATAAAATCCCCTGGTTTGGAATTTCTGCCAGTTTTCTTTCCTAGCCTGGGATTTGAACTCAGGATCTTGGTAAACCTGTAGCAATGTGAGGGAAGGTGTAGAGTTTCTACTACTTGAGTTCTAATCCTGTGCCAAGACAAAAACAAAAAACTTAAGTCACTGACCTCAGCTGGGGGTTCAGGAGATAGCTGTGGAGATGGGAGGGAAGGGATGGCAAGGGGAAAACAAAGGAGGAGGCAACAATGCTCAATAGTAAATGTACTCATTACTTTGCTCATGTAACTGTAACCCCTATATACAACATTTTTACAACAAAAAATGTACAAAAAAGGAAACAATTTAGAGCTCGCAGAACCACTTTGCAGGTAAGGGAAGGATGTCTGAATAGATATACAAACTGCTGTTTTTAAAATGTTCAGTATGGAACTGATTAAAATAACTGCTTCCATTTAAAGTAATTAAGTGACAGTCTTGGAATTGGGGCCAGTATTTCTGCCATTGCTGGGATTTGATCTCACCATCCGGGTAACTCTTTTGCATCGTAGGTGAAGGGGAAGCTCACTGTCCTTGAGGAAAAGAAATTCAGGGTAGATTTCCCAGGGCCTGAATTAAGTCCCTATAATGGAAAATAATATTTATGTACATGTGTAATATATGTTACATATTACATGTGTATGTTTAATACATACTATGATTTTTTATTATTGATTTTGTATTTCTGTATTTCTATATTCATTTACTTATTGTTTATTGTATTTATATTATTATTCACATAATATTTATTACATTTTGCACATCTATTATAGAATTATGCACAATAATTTAGGACATTGACTCATTTTTCATTAATACTTTATTATAAAGTGTTGAAACATGATACATAATTAAATGGAGGCATTTGTCACACTCTTCACATGTTTAGAGTCTTTCTCAAATATGAGATTTGACTTGTTTATCTTAACACCTTCCTATAGGAATTTCTTTAGATGATTTATACTCAGAAGACTTTCCTTGAGGATAGGCAAGTTGAGGGATGAAATTGTAAGGGTGGGACTGGGAATGTGGCTTAGTGGTAGAGAGCTCGCTCAACCTGCATGAATGCCAGGGTTTGAATCCTCAGTGCCACATACTCAGAAAAAGCCAGAAGCTGTGGAGTGCTCAAGTGGTAGAGCACTAGCCTTGAGAAAAAGAAGCATGGACACAGTACCCAGGCCCTAAGTTCAAGCCCCAGCCCTGGCAAAAACAATAGGCCAGATGCCAGTGGCTCACACCTGGGACCCTATCTTCTCAGGAGGCTGAGATCCGAAGACCACAGTCCAAAGACAGCCTGGCAAGTAAAGCCTGTTAGACTCTTATCACCAATGAACCACCAAAAGGCCCCATGTGGTGCTGTGGCTCAAGTGGTAGAGTTTTGCCCTGAGATGGAGGGCTCAGGGACAGTGCCCAGGCTTGAGTTTGAGACACACAATGGAAAAATGTGAGGGTTAATCAAAGTACTTTCCCTATTTGCTAATTAGGAGAACATTCTCTGGAAAATTAACTCTGATATACAACCGAATTGGAGTCAGAGCTCAAGGTTAATGTTTACCAGATCCATTTGCCCAGCCTCTCAGACTCTAGCTTTATAACCTTGTGTCCTAGAGTTCTGAAAGGTCCATTGGAGAAAGGCTTAATATGCTCCTCAAGTCCTTTGTCATAAGTAGTTGACTTGTATTGTCAATGTCATTACACTTCTGACCTAGCAAGCCCGAGTAGCCAAGGCCCATCCCCTAGCTCAGGAGGCTTGAATCTGAGGATCACAGGGTGAACCCAGCCAGGTCAGGAAAGTCTATGACACTCTGACTTCCACTTCTGAAAGGGCTGATGTTCAAGAGCTTCCTGGATTTCCCTTGGTGATGAGAAGTTACTTGTACATGAGTTGAACTCAAGGCCTGGGCACTGTCTCTAGCACTCTACTACTGGAGCCACAGCACCAAATATGGCTTTTTCTGTGCATGTGCTACAGAGGAACGAACCCAGGGCTTCTTGCATGTTAGGCACTAATCCACATTCCCAGCCCTCTCATTTTTTCTTTATGGTTGTTTCTACATAAGTTTGCTACCACTTTACATTCCCCAAGTTTAATTTTCTGAATACAAGTTATTTCAAAAACCCTGATCTTCTCTTCCCCTGCCTGATTTGTGACTGTTCCCGCCTTGGCCTAATAATAATAGGAAATAAAGGCTGCTGAGATCTTAAGTGTGTATCATATGAGGACACAGGCCTGGAACTCTGGAAGAGAAAAGCCATGGGCATGAAAAGAAGAGAATGATGCAGTATGTGCAACAAGCCTATCTGAAAAATAAATCTGTACATAAAAGGAGAAGCATTGCATACAATCTGATTCCACTCAGAGAGGTAATATACACACATAAGTAGGTAGGACACTGATACATACACTTGGCCTTCTCTTTTTGAATTTTTTTGGTGGACATCCCAGGGCTTAAACTCGGGGCCCTATGTGTTCCTCAGCTGTTTTGCTCAAGGCTGAGACTCTGCCACTGACACAGCTCTACTTCCAGACATCTGGTCGTTAATTGGACATAAGCGCCTGCCAGGCTTTCTTGCCTCATCTGTCGTGTATCTACTGCTCAGCTTTCTTTCTCAAAGCTGGAGCTCTACCCTCTGGGCCACTGATTCACTTCTGGTTTTCTGGTGGTTTAATGGAAATAAGAGTCTCACAGACTTTCCTCTCGGGCTGGCTTTGAACAGAGATCTACTGAGGAGACTTCAAGTGGCTTTCCTGAGGGATTCACTGAGGATCTGCTACACACAAAACCTTAGTCTAAATCTCGAGAGGTACTAGAGAAAAATGGAAACATGAAGATGCTTCTGTTGTGTTCTAGATACTTAAGGTTGGAGACACAAAACATTCATAAGTATTAGATAATTTTATAGGCCTAAGGAGCCATTCAGACAGTATGAGGATCGCTCCAGCTTTTGGTCCTCTCGTCCTGAGACAGTAAACTCACTGCAGCTCAATGCTAAGTGATTGAACTGGCATGTCCTGTGGACATTTGCTGCCAAAATCATGTCACACTCATTTCTCACTTTTGGCTTCAGACCTGTGACCAGAGGAGAAGATGAGGAGAGAAAATCCTCAGAGAAAGCACCTATAAAGAACATTGGGTAGTTTACTTATATATTCAGAGCATTGGAATGATGCTGTTAAGTAGTCAGATTGTCCAGATTAAAAATGAAGAAGAAAAGAAAGGCAGGTGCCAGTGTCTGCTGACTGTAATCCCAGCTCCTCAGGAGGTTGAGATATAGAGAATCTGAGTTTGAATCCAGCCAGCATAGGAAAGTCCATGACACTGTTATTTCTAAGAGATCACAAAAAACCCAGAAGTGGGGCTGTGGCTCCAGGTTAATGCACTACACTTGAGCAATAGTAACTGAGGGACAACGCCTATGCTCATAGGTCAACTCCAGGACCTACTTCCATGTATTGTGCATGTGTGGATGTATTCCTATATGTGAAGCTCCAGAGTAGATATGATGAAAGGCACCAAGCTAGAAAATTTGTTTTCAAAACAATGATTTCATAACACAGAGACTGCTTTCATGACAGTGCATGTTCCTGGGATCCCCTCACAGTTCCCAGTGCAGCCTGAGGGTTTCTTTGCTTCCCAGGCCTGCTGGAAGAAGTCTCTCTCATTGTCTGAACAGGCAGACAAAAGGCCTCAGTCCTGTACAGCTGTGTAACAAACTGCATCTGGGCCAATTAGTGAGGATGAGTGTGGATGGGCTCTGAAGGTCAGGACAAAAAGGCCTCTTTTTACCCCAAGTTATCTCTCTCCCCAGTGCTCCGTGTTGACAGGCAACCTTCATTTGGGCCACCTCTTGTGGCAGGCCAAGTTCTCAGCACTAATCCTGCCTTTGTGAGACTATATTCTGGTGTTCAGAATCAGTGCTCAATATAATTCAGGAGTCCTTCTGGCAGACAACTAGGGCACTTAACCTCAAGAAATGTTTCATTGAGGCCGATGATGGGCCTATGATGCCTCTGCTAGGTGTCCGGAAGCTTTGGAAATCCAAGCACATGTCTGATCTTATTTCCTGTCATCTAGGACTGCTGAAGCACATTAGGTTTTGAAACCTTTGACGTCTCCTAGTTGAGCCCTGGGTGGCAAGGTTTTGGGGTTGAATACAGGGCCTGGGTGCTGACCATGAGCTCAGTGCAGGAGCCCAGTGCTTTACCATTTTGTGTCACCACTTTACTTCTGGTGTGTGTGTGTGTGTGTGTGTGTGTGCGTGCGTGTGCACACATATACCAGTCCTGGAGTTTGAACTCAGGACATGTGTGTGTGTGTGTGTGTGTGTGTGCGTGTGCGTGCGTGTGCACACATACACCAGTCCTGGAGATTGAACTCAGGACCTGAGCACTGTACCTAATTTCTCTTGTACAAGAATAGCCCTCTCCCACTTGAGCCACAGAGTCACTTCAGGCTTTTTTCTAGTGATGTGTTCCTGAGAAGTCAAGTCCAGGGTTTCATAGATGCAAAGCACTCTATCCCTAAGGCACATTCCCACCCCTCTACTTCAGGTTTGTTATTCATGTCATATTTTTCTGCCAGTCCTGGGATTTGAACTCAGGTCCTAGGTACATCTACAGCACTGTGCGAGAAGGGGAAGCTCACTGTACTGGTAGACAAGAAAGTCAGGCCTGTTCCCAGGGCCTGAATTCAAGTCCTAGCTCTTGCAAAAATAATATTCGTATGCATTTTAAGTACAGGATTCATATTTACATACACATGTTTACTGCATATTGCAGTTAGTTATTCATTTTATTTTATGTTTTATTTATTTCTTATGTATTTTAGTGAGTATGATTACACACATAACCTTTTTTACATCTTATTACATAGGACATAGATTTGCCAATGTACTATACCTGATTCCTGAGACCCAGGACTTTCACCGATAAGGAAGACAAACGGGACATTTGGCTTCTTCCCCCAGGATTACTTAAGTTTTTGGCAGTTCTGTGATTTGAACTCAGGGCCTGGAAAGCCCACTTCATGAATGAGGAGTGGGTCAATGTTAGCACACCAGTCTGATGCAAATGAAGTTGTCTGGCAAATTTGGTCCTAGGAGTGGCCAATATATAAACACATAGATTTGTAAAATGCAGTGTGTGTGTATTTACATATGTATATGAATCTATAAACGTATACAGAGACAGATAGACATTTATGTAGATTCTAGTGTATAACTCTATATAAAGAGTGATGTCTATATCTTACTTTTGTATATTCTATTACTACTAATTATTCCGTCTAAAATTATTCCTCCATTAATTAATCATGGTAGAAGACTTAATAAAGTATTAATTAAATTAATCAATGACCTATATTTAATGCATACAATCTTACATTAGAAAGACTAGTTAATTAGTAATTCAATTAGTACATTTCAAACATTCTATTAGTGTTCCTAGAGATAGGAACCAGTTTCTTAGGACCTTCAGCCATATCTATGTGGCAGTCCCAGGATCGAACTCAGGGCGCAGGTGTCTGGGTTAACCTCAGGCTTCACTGACAGCCCACCAGCCTCAGCCATGCAAAGTCATGTACAATTTTCAAGCCAAATCAGTGAGACCCAGGATGGTCACTGTGCAAAAGAAACAAAGGTAAAACTGTTGTGAAAAACTTTCTGGTTTTCCTCTTCCATTTTGGTTTGTTTGTTTGTTTCTTGGCCAGTGCTGGGAGTTGAAATTGGGTCCTAGGATCCCTGGCTCATCTGTGGGTGTAAAAGCTGCACCCCAGCCTAGGGTAATCAAGGCTGAGGCAGACTTGTGACGACCTGAGTTCAAGCCCTGTGCCTGCCCCCCCTCAAAAAAAATTAAGGTTCTGGCTTGGAATTCGGGACATTTTATATTCCATACCTAGGATTTGAAATCAAGGCCTGGCTAACTCTATTTTGCTGTGGGTAAAGTGGAAGCCCACCCTCCTTGAATAAAAGAAAGTCAAGAGCAGTTCCCAGGGCATGAATTCTAGCCCCAGGACTGGCAAAATAATATTTATATACATTTATAATGTACATCATATATATGTATTTGCGTAGGTATTACATCTTGTACCTAGGAAACAGTATTTTCACAGACAGCAGAACAGGTCAACATTGGCTGCTTAATCCACCTATTGTCTTTTGCACTGCTGAACTCAGGGTCTAGAATGCCCAATTCATCAAGGGATCAATGTAAGTGCAGCAATTTCAAACAAATACATTGCCAGGGAGTTCCCAGGACCTAAGTTTAACCTCCAGAAATGGCCAGTATATAAATAGATAGATGCCTAATTGCTACAAATACATATATATATGCATAGAGAGTGAGAGAGAGATGTATATGTATATTCCAGTATATGTTTAAATATATAATATATTTATAGAATGTTAGATGTCTATATATCATTAATTTACACGTAATATATTACTAATAATTATTAGGTATTAAATTATGCCTTCATTTAATGATGCATCATGGTTTAAGGCACAATTAAGCACTTCCTTGTGCAAAATGAGCTCAGGGAGAATGTCTAAGCTCACAGTTCAAGCCTCAGGATCTTACCAAAAAAAAAAAAAAAAAAATAGAGCCAGTAACTCCATGTGTCTGTGTTTGTGTGAATGTATTTCTATCAGTGAACCTCCAGAATGGCTATGAAGAAAGGCACCCAGCTAGGAAATTTGCTTTGAATAGAATGATTTCATAGCACAGAGGGTGCTTTCAAGACAGTGCATGTTCCAGGGCTCCCCTCCCTGTTCCCAGTGTACCCTGAGTGTTTCTCCACACCCCAGGTTGCTGGAGGAAGTCTGCCTCTTTGTTGGAACAAGCAGACAAAAGGCCTCACTCCTGCACAGCTCCATAACAAACAACTCTATCCAGGCAAACTAGTGATTATGAGTGTAGGCAGGCCCTGAAGACCAAGAGAAAAAGGCCTCTTTGTACCCCAAGATATCTCTCTCCCCAATGCTCTGTTTTGACAGGAGGCCTCCATTTGTGCTATCTCCCGGGGCAGGCCAATTTCCCTGCACTTATCCTGTCTTTGTTAGACTGTGTTCCAGTGTTGAAACAAACTGCTACAATTAATTCAAGATTCCTTCTGGCAGACAACAACTAGGGAGCTGAACCTAATGATTCATTATTGGCAACGGTGCCTCCCTAGGTTTTTGGAAGCTTGCTACATCTAAGGCAAGCACTCTACTACTGAGCCACCTTCCCTGCCCTTCTCCTTTTTCTTTTATCAGTCCCGAGATTTGAACTCGGGACCTAGGATCTCAGGATGGGCTGTGGGCCATTGACTGCACCACATCCTAGGGTGATCGAAGCTGAAGCAGAATTTCCACAATCTGAGTTCAAGCCCCGGGCCTGGAAAAGGCCCAAGGCCATGACTTTGAATTTGCTCCATTTTTCTGGCAGGCCTGGGATTTGAACTCAGGTCTGGGTAACTCTGTGACACTGCAGGGGAAGGGAAGCTCACTGGTGTTGAAGACAAGAATTTCAGTTTCCAGGCCTGAATTTAAGCGCCAGCACTGGAAAAATTGATATTCATATATGTGATCTTTTTACATACATGGGCTTACTCCATATGACATTTATTACCCTTATTTATTCATTATTTATTTTATTTAGTATTATTACATATATAACATTTATTTCATTTATTACATCTTATCACATGCATATATTTGCATATGGGTTATACTTCATACTGAGACCCAGGATTTTTACAGAGAAAAAAAAATGTGTCAAAGTAGGCAGGATGACAGATATCAGCCACAGATGCCTAGACTGTAACATTTTGTACGGGTGTCCTTGGGTCCCCTTGGTAGGGTGCTAGTCATGAGCCCAACAGGGAAGAGTCAGTGTCTAGGCCCTGAGTTCAAGGTTCATGACCAAGAAAAATAAACCAAAAAAATTGTCTGCAGGAGAAAACTCACTAGAGTTCAGTACATACATCATTTTGGCCCTTACATGGGGACATATCTGAGCCTCAAGGTTCTCATCTGCACAATAATCAGTGGAGCTCTTACAAGGACCAGATGCAAGAATGCACTCAGTACACCATTCCTCATATAAGACTCATGACATAGCTGTATCCCACACGCTGTCATTAGAATTAGGGTGCTTTCATCAGTGTCACCATACTACACAAATTTCACATCAAATGATTTAGAGGGGTGGGTTTTTTGTAGGGAGGGGGCGGTGAGTCAGCCACGGGGATTCCACTGAAAGTTTGGGGGTACTGTCCTAAGATCTTTTGCTCAAGGCAAGAGCTCTACCACTTTGAGCCACAGCTCAGAGTTTTGCAGACTTCCTGTCAGGGCTGGATTTTAAAACTACCAGTGTCTGATCTCAGCTCCCCAGTATCTTGGATGACAGGGCTGAGGAAGCCACAAGCATCCGGTTCCGTGTAGCTGGTTTGCAGCAGTTTACCTCTGGCTACATCAGGTTAGATGGCAGCTCTCAGCACCAGACTCCTAGCTTGCCTTACAATGAGGTATTTGCAGTCCTATTCTTATATCTTTGCAGTCAGAACCTTCTATCGTTTTGTTTTGGTTCCAGTCCTGCATCTTGAGTAAGTGTCTAGACACAGTCCCTAAACTTTTATGCTCAAAGCTAGTACTGGACTGATTGAGTAACAGCATGACTTCTGGATTTTTCTGTGCAAGTGGTAATGAGGAATGGAACCTAGGACTTTGTACATAGTGAGCACTCTATCACTGAGCCACAGGAGTGAAAAGTGTATAAACAGATAAATGTGTAAATTGGTAAATAAAGATAGATAGATAGATAGATATAGATAGATAGATAGATGTATATGTATAAAACAAGAGATGTCTGTATATTATGAAACTGCATATATGATATTAATACCAATTATTGGCAATTAAATTATTCCTTCCTTTTTAAGTATCATGATTGAATACATAATAAAGTATTAATTGAAAATTAGTCAATGTAGAATAATTGTGTATAATTTTAGAATATAATCATATACTAACTACTAATTTAAAGGTTACTTTTATAACATTCCATTTGTATGGATGTATATCAGAATGAATTTCTTAGAACCTCCCACCATTCATTAGTGGCAGTTCCAAGATTCGACCTCCAGGCTAAAGTTGCTGGTTTCAGCTATGGCTTCCCTAATAGCCCACTAAACATTAGCAATGCAGTGTCATGTACACATTCTGGGTCTTGTCATTTAGACCCAGGATGGTCACAATACAACGAAAAAAATACGTAAAACCACCTTCTTGAACTTCTCAGTTTTATCCTTCTCCTTTTTATTTTTATTTTTTGCCACCTCCAAAATTTGAAGTAGGGTCCAATGATCAGCTGTTGCAGAGATGTGAAGACCTGAGTTCAAGCCCTGTGCTAGGCCAAAAAACAAGTAATAATAACAGTAAGACCCTGGCTATGAAATTGCACCATTTTTCTAGCAGGCCTGGGATTTGAACTCAGGGTCTGGGTAACTCTGTGACACTGTGTGTGAAAAGGGAAGCTCACAGTCCTTGAAGACAAGAAATTCATGGGGCTGGGAAGGTGGCTCAGTGGTAGCATGCTTGCCTTGCATGCATGAGGCTCTTGGTTCAATAACTCAGCACCACATAAGCAGAAAAAGCTGGAAGTGGCACTGTAGCTCAAGTGGTAGAGTGCTCACCTTGAACTGAAGAGCTGAGGGACAGTGCCCAGGCCCAGAGTTAAGGCACCATGACTGGCAAAAAAAAAGAAAAGAAAAGAAAAGAAAAGAAATAAAGAAAAAAGAAATTCAGACCAGTTCCAAGGGCCTGTCTTGAAGCCCCAGAACTTGAAAAAATAATATTCATATATATGATATCTATTTACATACATGGGTTCTACTGCATATGACATTTATTACCCTTATTTATTTAGTATTATTACACATATAACATTTCCTTTATTATATCATATCTCATAGAATATATTTGCATATGGATTATACATCATATTGAGACCCAGGACTTTCACATAGAATGAAAAAAAAGTGTAAAATTGGCTTCTTACTCCACAAATAAATTTTTGGCCATGCTGGAATTTCAACTCAGCCTACAATGCCCAATCCATAAACGGGGTACAGTCTTAGCACACCAGCCTCCGGCAAACTGAGCATCCAGGAAATTCTGAGGACCTGTAATCAAGCCATAGTAGTGCCCGATAGATAGATGTGTAGATTGATATTATACATATATAATATATACATACATATATATCTGCATATATATGTATATATTTATATATACACACACATACAAAGGGAGAATGTGAGGATATTATTAAATTATATATATGTTCTTACCAATTATTAGTTACTAAATTATGACTGCATTTCATGAGGTATCATGGTTGCGTACTTATAAAAGCATTAATTACAAATATAATCAATATCCTTAATCATACCCTGGTGCTAGAATGGAAGATATAAATCCATTAATTTTTGTGTGGCATTCTAAAATAGAATCATGAATTAACTGTAAATTTAATTATTACTTTTATAACATTCCATTAGCATTCACATGAACAGGAATTAGTTCATCAGGATCTCCCTCCATTTGTGGGTGGTAGTCATAGCATTCGAATCCCAGGCCTGGGTAGAGTACTTTGAATGCAAACCATTGGAATGACACCATGAAGATTTCAGATTGTCATGATTTTAAAAAAGAACAACAAGAAGAAAAGAAAGCCAGGTGTCAGTGGCTCCTACCTATAACCCTAACTCCTCCGGAGGCTGAGATGTAGAGAATGCCAATTTGAATTCATCTGAGGCAGGAAAGTCCAAAACAATCTTCTTTCTAAGAGATCATAGGAAGAAAAAAAGCCCATGAGTGGGGCTGTGACTCAAGAGCAGAGTGCTATCCTTGAGCAAAAGGAGCTCAGGGACAGGGCCTAGACTCATAGTACAACCCTGAACCTGCCTCACCCCCCCAAAAAAAAAGGAGGCAATAACTCCATGTCTCTCTGTATGGATGGATGATGTATGGATGATGGGCATTCAGCAGGTTGCCCATGTCCATCCGCCCAACCTGGGCAAGACCTCAGAGAGTCCTAAGTCTGAACCAGCCACTTGAACAAAGCATCCTTCTCTGCCATTTAATAAGTGAAGCCCTGCCGGGTTTGCATGGGCTGTGCAACAGGTGACTTATATCCTGGCTGAGATATCCCATTGGGACACCTAGCAGCCAGCCACTGCCTCCAGGGAGACCAGAAGTCATCGGTCAGGTCATCAGAATGGCATCTGTCATGGGTGCAGTGTGGATCTGAGCTGTAAATCAGCATTTCAGACCAAGTTTCTGGGCCAGGAGGGGCAAGGGCTGCAAGATGGCACAGCAGGTAATGCCTACTCACTGGGACTAATTTGTCAGGCACACATTGGGTGGGTGTTGAGTGGGGCTCATGAAAGCCTTGTAGGCTCAGGAATCCACAGCTGGCTGGCTGCTGCTTGTAGCAGTGGCTTTCCCAGGAGTCCCAGGGCTCAGAGCCCTGCTTTCCTCACCATTGCTAAGCGGCCGATGAAGATCTGCAATCATGCACCGAGTATAAATGAGCATCCATCGTGTTCTTCCCTTGGTCCTGTACCCTATGCATGGATGGAGGTGCAGGTGCCATGGAACTTACTGCCATGGCCCACACCACTCAGCCAAAGAAGGAGTTGGGGAGAAATAACTTATGTGTCGAGAGTTCACTATGACTGTGCCTCTAGATTGCCCCCAGTTCTAGCTCAGCTCATC